>NW_009649570.1:3974771-3989703 GCF_000708025.1 Charadrius vociferus
GTCAGCAAGCAAGCAGAAATTGAAAAACTGTGAACAGAAATTACCTTCTAATAGGATTGAGAGGTATCACTTACCTCCCAGTAGTATCTAAGCTGACTTAACCATTCAAAGTCACTCTCATCTTTGACTTTCTTGCTTACTAGAGATGCAAGAACATCCCTAGCATGAACATCAAGCACAACAAGTGCTCCTAGAGTCACTCGATTCTGCTGAGACAGCTTTCCTCTCACCAAGGTGACAATGTCCTCAATCTGTCTATTATTCTGTTCCAGAAAGTCCTCTAGTGCCTGCAAAAATTTTTAAAAGTTACGAAGTTTCATGTCTAGTTTAAGACATGATTATTTTTCTTACATTACTTTCATTTCTCTGTATTAAAAAGATCCTTCTCACTATAATGGTAGTACAACATCCTTCATTCCCTGGTAGTTCAATAGCGTTGGTTTAATGTTTTTTTCCCTGCTTTTACAGAACCGTATGTAAAACACCAATGACACATATCTGGAAACAAAACAGTGTACACTATTTTCTTCCTGGAACACAGGAAATAGTCCTTATCTTTTTACACATTAAGAAAAGAAAAATGCCACATGTGTTTTAAAGATCTACTTATATGTATACAATACACTTTTATGTCCCACAATAGTTAGAAATAATAACATATCTATAATACAAAAAAGTAACAAGCAAATGCATTTTTCTACAATTTTTCACTTTACTAACTTCTGGTTATAGTCTGTGTTCAGTCAGCTTAACCATTTCTTTTACACAGTAATCGATAGTTTCTTTCAGGCTAATAAGTTGCTGATAAACAAGAAAGACCCAATTAAGGAAAGCACTTGTATCATGACAGTACTTAGATGTGAAAAAGTGCCTTACTGAATTCAAACAAAAAAGTGGGAATTAACCTTATTAATACATTCACACCAAAGCATGTTTCTATAGAGGAATGGCTTCTATTTGTCTGGAGAAAAACTTATCTAGGTCTGGTTTAGATTTTTCTCCCTGCCAGCCTGCTGTTCCTCTCCAAACACACTGGCACTCGTAGCTCTCAACAGATTATGATGATTTTGAGATCTCTAATTTCAGCTAGTTATTTTCCAAACATTAAGTTTGGATAATCACCTGCTTAGTATGACTTCTTTTTATTTATGAGAATAAAGCAGTAAACACAGAGTTCAAAAGCAGTTCAATTTCTACAGTGTTGCATTAGAAGTTCTGACCAGCAATAAATCCGAAATATCTCAGTCAAGTCAGGGATAATAACCCACTTGCTTACCACCAAACATGAGATGTCAGTTGAGACACAGACTATGTCCTCAACTCCCATATCAATAACATTCCATGGTGATATCCTTCTGACCATATGACTGTATTTCATTGAGAATGCATATGATCCACAAGACAATGCTCTCAAAATTTGTGAAACATCTTTGTTTTTATACAGCATCTAAGTTAATTATTTGGTTTTAATAAGAAATTTGCACCTTTATTTATTTGTTGGCAACAATTAACTCAAAAATGTGAAACAATTAACCCAAAAATGTTTGAAAGGGAGCATGTGTGTATGCATGTGCATGTATGTGTAAAGACATATTTAATATTAATAAGGGACTGAAATTATATTGGTATCCTGTCCAAACTGAAGTGCTTTAGGCAGAATGCAGTACTTCCAGCCTTTCACATAGTCACTGATTGTCTGTTATGTTTCTCATGCTTTAGTATATAACACAGGAACGGAAAAGAGAAAGAATACTGAAGGCTGTAAGACTGAGAGTTCTTCTCCCTGCCGCAGATTTGTGACAGGCTGCCAGAAGATGCAAATGCCTCTCCACCTCTTCACTACATACAAGCCCCTTTCCACAGCAGAACGAAGATTCTTGGGCTGAAGTCAGATGAGCAGAATTCCCACTGCAACAGAATTTGAGTGAAAGCTACAGGAATATCAGGTTTTCCTGCGTGCCCATGTACAGAAAAAGGTTGATACAGACGAGCACAAGAGCTTTTGTCTAGGCTCAACAGTCTGTAACAAACATTCCCAAAAGTAAATTAATTTAACCCTTGCTTAACTTCCTCTTTTATTCACTAACAACATTAACCACAGACTCATTAAGGTGAGGTTGGCTTTCACTTTTTTTAAAAAATCTAAAATCTCTAAGATTAGAATTCCCATCTCTTCTTCCTGAAAGTCTTTCACCAATTGAGGATAAATGGTGCAGAGTATGTAAATGCCTTATTTCTTTCCCCAGGAAACTGAGGATCTCCTTTATTGCTGGGAAAATAAAGTATTTTCAAATCTTTTTCAAATCTTCAGATCTGTTGCAAGATTCACTGGTTGTATTAGCAGATAATTTCCTCTTCCCCTTTATTTCCCTCTTCCAAGACAGTATCATGGAATATCACAAAGTTATAACTTTATGTATAGTTGTGAAAAACTCAATGTTTCTTTCTGTCCAGACACCAGAGAATGAAAGTCTAGTTGCCTTGTCTGATGGTGGCAATTCTGACACACTTCCTAATACATTAAGCATTTGTGATAAACAGAGGAAAGGTTCTTCAAAACAAACTTCCTGAATCTTCATTCAATGCCTTAAGTACCTTTATTCCCACTAGCATTAGCTAATAGATTATAAATTCTGTACCAGTGAGGCATATATATTCATTATTTGACACGGGTGAGGATGCTATGTATCTTCTAATGCTATTCCTAGCCCATTTATGTAAAAAGCACTAAACACTAATGAAGGTAAGTTAGACTTCTGAACTAGAGATGAACAGACAAGCTATGCTAGTCCATACCACTTGAATACACCACTAGACTGCTTTCACAGAAACATGCAGTCTACATGTTGAGCTAAATAGGATACACTCTGACATAGTGCAGAAACATTGGTGCCTATATCCAAAAGGAAATATTAACTCCACAGTCCTCAAGGACCACATTTCAAGTAGATCTTTAAAGAAGATACTAAAAAGATTAACTATTACATTGAACGCCTATTAATCCAAAAAGGTTATTACCAAAGGTCTGATTTGGTACTGCGTTATCTCAATTTGATTTAAATTTAAATTCAAAATATTCTTACCGTTTGGCCATTTCTAATAGACATCTGTACTTGCATTGTCCAGAAAGTTTGGGATACACAAAGAACTGTTTGTCCAGGCCACTCTCTTACCCAATTAACACGTGGAGTTTTTGGATAAGCTTCAAGTGCATCCCCAATTACCTAGACAGGAAAAAGCACACTATGACTACCTGTGAAAACAGGTAATATTCAGGTTTAGAATTCATTTAATTTAGGTTGTATTACTGAGAATAACAAATAAATCATGGCCTAGATTCAGCCTCACATTCACTTCTAGTACTGACATCTTGCAAGCAAATCTCTCAACAAAGCTCAAAAAAACCCTGTCATATGAACCAAGTCATCACAGAAAACTTCTGAGAACTGATTTCACAACACATTCTAAAATTATTCTTGCCATCAGATACTTAAAATTTTCTAGCTCCATCCTCAATGAAACTAGAAAACAAGTACAAATACCATTTAATTAAAAGTAATATCCCGAACTGAAAGTTCTTTTAATTATTCATTCCAGTAAAAATCCAGAGCTTTTAATTTTGCAGATCATATTATTTAAACTTATATCTAACTTCAAGTGTATTTTCTAATCATAGAATGATTAGCCTGGTTCTAATGCCACTCAAGGACAATCCAAATGAAATAAAAAGTTGCACTGGAAACAAACTTCTAGTCTATACCAACAGGTTATTTTCCTGCCATTAACAAAAAAACAAGCAAGAATAAAGTCTTATTATCAACAAACTCCTCAATAAATTTAGATGGCTCCTCAGACAAGCAGTGTAAACTACCTGAGTGAAGATCTGCCATTTGTTTAGCAGTTCCAAAACTCTTTGTTTTTAACAATCTATACACACAATAGCATCAATAAAAAAATACAGATATGAGGGGAGAATGTGTCTGCATTGACCTTAAAATTATGCAAATTTTATCTGGTTTAGATCATTATAAAAGTTCTATAGTCGAGGCTAAACGCAGACAAATGGTGATTAACCATTTCTTATTCATGCATCTCAGTTTGTCCATGTCTGATATGCACCAAATAGATCAGGTTATTTACTTTCTTCTGCACTGATATGCCATTACATTTATTAAAATGTTGTACTGTAAGACAGTGTCAGGGAAAGTGTGTGCACATTTAATTACCGCAACTGACGTTGAAAAGGATCACAAAAAAGAAGACAGAGATGGTTAAACATATGGCACAATGATGATACACTGCAAAGGCTAGAACAATACAATCTGAAGAGCTAAGGGCCTTGATAGTCATAATTAAGCGGAACATTTAAAAAAAAACAAAACAAAACAAAAAAAAAAACCACAACAAAACAAAACATGGGCAATCTTTCAGTTTAATCTAGTTCCTTAATACCGTATCAAGTGTAGAACAATCTCTGGTGAAAGAACCCTTGGCACAAATGTTTTTAAGTCTACTATTTAATTTTAAAGAATTACAGAGAATTTTACAAACAGAAATTGACACCAGAACTAAAAAAAGAAAGTATAACCTTTAAAGACTGAATTCATTGCTTTAACGTTCATGCTAGGTGGTAGTGATTCCAGTATACGTTACTGTTTACCGAAGAAATCAATGCTGAATGCCATTAGCCTAGAAAATAAGAGGTTAGGACTTGTTACCTTGTGGACAGACTTCAGCATAGCTGCCTCCAGTTGAACCAGCCATTTTTCAACTTGACCTTTAGCTTCTGATGTCGAGATTGTCTCTATGAGTTCCACCGTCTCTCCTTCGCTACTTTTAATGTGTGTAATATCCAATACATCAGTAAATTCCACTCTTGCAATTCCTTCAAAACACTTTTTCAAGTGAGGTTGTACTCTAGAAAACAAAACTGGTATTGAACAGCTTCTGACAATTTTTTCTTGCCAATACTACCAAAGAAGATCTAATTAAAAAAAAAAAATAAAATCATGTCCGAACAATTTACTTAGAATGTAATTTTAGATTTGTTAAAAAAAAAGTTTATCCTCAATAATTCTTGGGTACTACTCCCCGCAAGATACCTACCACAGTATTTTTTGAAGATCAGTTTAAAGATGTAAAATATTACTTATAGCCTCTGTAACATGTAAACTAGTAAGGATAAACAAGTATTCTTTCTTTAACTGCTAATCTACCTACAGTACATAAAAGAAGGTTTACTAGTTTAGAAAGCAGAACTGAATTTAATTATCCATATTAAAAACTACTCTGCATTCACCTATCATGAAATCTATCCAAGTAAATACTTAATACCATAACCATCAGTGAGAAAAAAAGAGTTCAGAGAAACAATATGACAAGACTATCTGCATGCACCATGAGTCACAAATACATCTATTAAATATTACCATACCGAGTAGGATCTTTGGTCTCTGAAAGAATCTCAAGGAGTTCATCATTAGATAAAAAAAAGAATCTGGGGAAAAAGAGGCGCTTCTTCTCTAGGTATTCATTGAGTCCCTTGAGAATTAGCTCCAGAAATTCATTGCATTTCCTCAGTTTTTCCAACATCTTGTCTATTATTACTACTGTCAGCACATGTTTGTCCTGGAAAAGAAATTATTCCAGATAAAAATGTTAATGCTGTCTCAAGTAAATCACCACACAGCACTGCAGGAAGCCTTAAGCAAAATGAATCTTTAGTTAAAATTCTGCTTTACTCAAACCATTGTCAGGGTTACAATTTACTAACCATCTTCATTGCCAGGGTTCTCTGGAAAAGTAGTTAGGCAGTTGGCAATAAAGTAAATTTTTCAAAACATGAACTATTATTTTTGAAAAACATTTTCAGAACAGGATCAATTCATCAAACAGCACAACTCCCATTATTCTCTTGGACCAACATTAATTTACACTGACTTCAATTGGATTATGTAATTAAGCAACGTGAACAATTAAAACAGACTTTATGACAACAATCCACTCACACATTTTAAGTGGTAATCATCTATCAATGTTCAAGGCAAAAAAATGATCTTTCCTTCCATATAAAATATATAAATAGATACACAAGGTTATCAATATTGAGATAGCAAAGTCATATGTAGGCAACACTGATACTTCAGTACTAACATTAACTAGTAATGTGATCTGAAAAAAGGTACTCTCTGATCCTAATATGTTTACTAGCTAAATACATGTTTAAAGATTTTGGTAGCAAAACGTGAAAGTTATATTTGCTTTAAGAATATAAAAAAATGTGGTTTTGTTTCTTTTTTCAATAGCACCTGAATAACACCTGTCGAGATACACTACTGGATAAACACTGGGTTTCCTATATTTATATACTGTGTAGATGACAAAATATATAAAGATGCATAGTGCTTTCCAAGTTCTTTCTAGTGCTTTCCAAATTAACCTCTCAATGTAAATGAACGTAAATGCTTAGGAAAACTACCGTATAAGATGAAAGCTATCTCAATTAATACAAATACAAAAAAGATCTTTCAAAAGACCTAAAGGTTGCCAAGCCAAGAAGCTTTAAAGAATTATATTTGTCCAAACATCAGGTTCTCGCATTTAATATGCCTTATGACCAATTTACAGCCTAATCATCATTACATTTTTTAATCTTGCTCACCAAGTATGGGGTTTTGGGAGCAAAATGAGACACTCATTGAAAAGTAGGAAATCATGCAGATTTATGACCAAGGAAGTCAAACCAAGCAAATGCTTCTACTCAGTTCCAGTATGGGCTTGGGGTTACCTGTCACTGAATTTATTCTAGTTCAGTCCTAGTTCAGGCCTGTGCCAGTACATTAACTGACCTGTTAACTGTGAACTGATTCAAACCCACTCATGCTGCAATAAGTAATGTTCTAGAATGACGAAGTCCTGGCAAAGATATGGAGAGTGATAAATCCTAATCCCCTGCTCCACTTCCCAAAGTCTGCGAATACAGCTTCTGCCATAGTTTCTCCTTTACCACCTAAATCAGACTGCATTTCCCAGGAAATCTGAATGGGGCCAGAATGACCAGAGGTGAGCTGGAAATAGAGCTAACTAGAAATGTTATTCAACCCTTAGGTCCCCCTCTGCTCTGCCCAGTGAGCCTGCACCTGTAAACACACAGCATTGAACATGTATCCAGGATTAAAATTAAAAAAAGACACAGGTGTAGCCAACCATAAGAAACACCAAAGAGATCGATAGGAAGAATTTCAGACAAGTCAATCTACTGAGGGTTTGTAAGAATTGCTGACAGTAACAACAAAGAATACTCCAACAATGGACAGCAGAAATCAAAGATATACCCAGACTGTTTCCACCAGGAAGAGTTTTGTCAGAGCTCATTACAAATACAGAATGTCCCACTCAGAAAAGTCCTTATAGGGACTGCAGAATAGCACAGTCTCACAGAGCAGAAGCATGGGTGACTCCTCTTGCAAGGTGAGAAGAGACAGGCTAGAGTGCAAAAGCCCAGAGGGTGTAAAAGGTACCTCCAAGATATAAACCCCTCACAGACTGACAATGCAGGTTTGACCCAGTAACCTGACTGCTGTTTAGCTTCATTTTGGAGAATTCAACAATAAATTCCAAGTTCAGTTTCAGTTCAAAAACTTGTAATGTTTTCAAATTATTTGCAATGTGCATTCGGACTTGGTTCAATTCCCTCCTGATGTTACACACATACTTCAGATCTACTGAAAAAACGCAGAATTGTATATTTATCTAATTGATCTTCATGGGGGTGCACTTCCCTAATACCATAATCATAGTGTTCCTTGTACATGAAATACGTTTACCTTCTGTTACTCGCCTCTTGCATCATACCAAACCAGAACAAACTGAAAAACTACATATACTTTTCATCTATACGTAGACAATTAAGCTGTCAGCATACAAACATAGTTCGTAGTTTAATAAAACAGCTTTTAATGCACAAACAACCATATAACTATGCATTGTCAACAGAAAAAGGTTTTGTTCCCTTTCTTAGCATGTTTATTATCAGAAAATAGAATAAGTGCAATTGGTAAGGCAAATCAAAGCTGTGTTGCCAGTTTTATCAATGCGATTATTCCTGCTTGTTTTTTCTTTCATATGAGAAAAAGTCCAGGGAAAAAAATATTTATGCTTCAACATAGATTTCCTACTTACAGTTCTGCTAAGGCTTGAAGAAAAAAGGGAATGACATCATTCTCAGTCATCCAAAACATCAGTGTTACTTATTTTGTCAGTGACACTGTCAGTGTCAACTAGGGGAAAAACTGTATCCAGAAAATAGTATAAACGAAGTGTATAAAAATAGTTTGAATACCCTATTAAAAAGACCAGCACTAACTCTGGTTTCTAAATATAATTTGTTACATAACACAGATTGCAGCCTGGGATTTTTTTTTCTTGTTTTTTTTTTTTTTTGCTTTCTTCACCACAAAGACAGAAAATCTTCCATATCCTAGATTATTTTTTTTTTTAATTTATGGGAAGTGGATATTAAACCACTAAGTAATTTAACTCTAATGTGTATTGCTTAAATTAGATATTGTAAATGGAGAAATAATATATAATTATTCAAATTTGTGATTAAAAGCTATGTATATAAAGGAATTTTATAATATAATGGCATACAAATGCAACAAAGTATACAGACATGGGAAGAGCATTTTTTTAAGCCATGAAACTCAAACATTGCATTTGCAGAAACAGAGTGCCATCTTCTGGAAAATAATGCCTACTTGTTTAGCCAAAACCAACTTTTGCCTACTTGTTTAGCCAAAACCAACTTTAGATTGTTAACTTCTATTCTGGTATTTACACTCTCCTGTACAAACAAAAGATGATTCTTTTTTCTGCCAGTGATAACACACATCACATTCAAAAAATACTTTGTATCTGATCAGCACTGAATATCTGAATGGCAAGATTTTATCAGGATAGATCATTCAGCACACAATGTTCAGAAACATAATAACAAAATTCTGAAATTCTTGCCCTTTTTTGGTTTTATACATTTTTTTCCTCAAAATGAATACTATTGATTTCACAGCTTTATGGGATACATTCCTGATTTTCTTCTAATTCAGAAGAAAAGCAGAGAAAGAAGGGGGAAGGAAAGGGGGGAGAAAGGAAGGGAAAGAAAGGGAAGGAGAAAGAA
Organism: Charadrius vociferus; assembly: GCF_000708025.1. Taxonomy (NCBI): domain Eukaryota; kingdom Metazoa; phylum Chordata; class Aves; order Charadriiformes; family Charadriidae; genus Charadrius; species Charadrius vociferus. Next base: position 3,983,950 of record NW_009649570.1, read on the forward strand.
TAAAAAGAGAATAAAAAAATTAAAAATAACTTTATTTTTAAGTGATCAAGCTGAATTGCCAGGAAATGAAGCAAATGGTTCTTTTTGTATGCTACACATTTTGTGTGTTTCTACACTAAGACCATATCTGCAACCTGAAAAGAGCTCAGACAACAAGCTTTTAGTGAAGATTTTAGCATTTGTCCTAATGACATAATGGATCTCTGAAATTTCTGCAAAGGCATGAGACAGATGAAAATAAAGCTTCTAACTTTTTTCTTCAAAGGACAGTCTTATGTCCTTACCATGGAAAACAGTGGACATCATAAATCTTCACAAGTCTGTTGAACAGTTTTGTAAGCTCAGTTAAAAAAAATTACTTACAAAGCAACATCCTATGGGAGATATCCTTGATATTAGGGAACTTTTTCAGAATGAATGCAGTTTTCTCTAATCATTATGAGAATCATTAGAATTACAAAATGCAATTACCAGAATTACTAGGTAATTGGTTAGTCCCTGAGGAACAGAATTTCTAGAGCATGCATTCAGACCATTGATCATGGCACTGCTGAAGAATCAGCTGTGCCAGTTTCAGATGTTACCTCTTCCCTTACTAGTACCACCTCTTTGATAAAGCTCTTACCCTCTCAGCAAAGTCAGAAGAAGAGATTGTAGGAGTGTTCTTCATCCAGTTAGGTTGGCAAATATAGTCAATCTAACCTGATCCAAGACTGACAACATCTAACTACTGAAGCAAAGAGCATTCATATAATCTCATCAATTGATCCTAATAACAGTGCTAACTTCCAGAAAGCGTCAAATAAGAAGCAGATTGGCAAGACAGTAACATTTTGAACTGCCAGACATGTGCAGTGATGGTGTCTGACAACTGCCTTATGTACTGATTTATAGTAGATCAGAATAGTACTTTTGAAGCAAGTTAAATATCTAAACGATGTAAAGTTAGAGACATCTCTATCATTTGATATGCAAATAAACAGCATTTTTCAAAAGGAACAATCAGTGTAAAATTTAATTGATTCATGTCAATTGACCTACAGCGCGAGGATCATCATGTTACATTCTTTTGTACGCTGCTTAATTTTAATCACCAGAATGGCACACAGCCTATGAGAAGAGATTGTGAGAGCTGGACTTGTTCAGCTTGGTGAAGCAGAAATTAAGGTAGAATTTAACTGTAGCCAGCAACTACATGAAGGGCAACTGAAAAAAAAAGAAACCACCAAAAAACCACCCCAAAAAACAGAGCCAACTTCTCAACAGGGACAGTTGGGCAAAAGGCCAACAGGTACCAATCTCTGCTTGAGAGGTTCAGCTTGAACGTCAGGAAAAAAATATTCACTAGAAAGGTACTGCAGCACTGAAGTCTCTGGAGGTAATCTGCAAGAAATCTCTGTCCTTGGAGGTTTTTGAAATTTGGCTAAACAAAGCTGTGGCTGACCTGATGTAGTGTTGGCCAAAGTTCTGCTTTTAGAAAGAAGTTAGCCTAACTGAACTCCAGTGGCCCCTCCCAATCAATGCTTCTATGTGAAACAGTTCTGCTAAATAATTTTTAAAAGAATCTAAGAAGTGTGGTAAGATGAAAAAGAAAACAGATTACTGTGTTATCAGAGTAATTATTTTTTGGGCACATACAGCAAATTCATTCTATATTCTTAGGACAGTGGTACTTACCTGAAAAACTGACTTCATTAAGTCTTTCCATGTCTTAACCACAGTACTGAATTGTCTGCTTTCCTCTGGCATCTGAGCCATGATGTCAGGAGAACTGAAAATTGGCTCCAAATAAAGCCAAGTAGCCTGAACCTTCAGCCATTCATCCAGGATCTCCTGTACCAACAACAGCTTTCCTTCCCATTCCCTATTAAATAGCATTAGTTCAAATACATTAATTGATGCTTCTGGTAAAACATTTCCAGCAGACTGGATTGCTTTTTGGCAATTTGCATATTCAGCAGCAAGTGCAACAGGTATAAGTTTTAAGATTTCAGTAGCATATCATATTCAACTAGCCTAATTTCCTGCATAACAAAGTCCACATTAATTTCTGCAACTGGATCATCTGTAAGGTTGATTGTAGGATTTCATGAACTAGGTTAATCCAATAAATAGTCTAACAGTATCAGTGAATAAATGTAGAACACACTTTAGCATGTAATAATATCTGTGGAAAAATTCACTTCAGTTGAACATGTAATCTGGTTTCTGGCAATACAACAAAGCCCAGACTACTATTTCTAACTGTTTGCTAGGACAGACAGGCTGAGATGGCAAAAGACATGAAAGTAACCTAAACTACTAAACCAAAAATATGTAGACATTGTCCTAAAAAGACATGTGGTCTTAACCAAAACATTTAAAGTAGTAGAGTAAATAAGCCCAATTGTTAAGTCACATTATATTTCTGACTTCAAATTCCAAATGTGGATGTTGAACCCTTTTGTCTGACAGATTAAAGACTCCTTCAATAGTACAGCACACCACTGTGGGTACACAATATTATAATTCAATAGTTATTCAGTCTTTCCTTTGGATAGGCAAAAGTCCAAGATCCTTTAGTCTATAATTTTTTCTAAGTCTCCTCAATTTTTCTGTATCATTTTAAAATGTTTAACACCACCATTTGACACTTCTTACTATCTCACCAATATCAGACAGGTGTGATATTATCAGTTCTCTAATTTCATTGGTATTTCTAATTCACTGACATAAGCAATTTGCAAAAATGTATGAAAATAAAATGCTATTTATAATCCTGTAACGAGTACATATATTCTTCTTTCCTGTATAGAAACAGTGAGAATCATTTTTTACAACTCTCATACCACTGGACAGTACAGATAGAATTACTATAAAAAGTGCATGCTGTTAAAATATATATTCTATAAATGAACCATGGCAATAATCTTTTCAATGGGACACTCATATATGGGCTGCACCAAGTTCAATAAAGTGATATATGTGAAAACATACTTAACTTATTCCTTCATTCATTTACCTGCCACAGATTCTAAACAACAGACAGCTTTGCTTGCATACACCTCCTTGTCCTGTTTGAGGTAAAACAGGACCAATTTTGTTCAGTAACTTTGCTTCTTAGCTGGGCCTCTTCTAACTACTGAAATTAACTGCATATTGTGCAGACACTCTTCGCTCTCAGAGTGATAAGACCTATGTTTACAGTTGATGCCAAGGGATGGGATGCAGAGAGGCTCTAGCTTATACTTTCTGCTCTAACACCCAAGGCCAGCTAACTTGTTACGTGCCCCATTGGAGGGGCGGAAGCAGAAGAGCACAGAGAGTTGCCCCCTGCGGGGAGGAACGGACAGGACAGGAGACTCAAAACTGACAAACAGGGTAGTCCGCCCCATCTGCCTCATGCTCAGTACGAAAGCTGAGGGACCAAAGCGTCAGCCTTCTTTCTTCAATGGCCGGTGTCCAAAGAGGACTCTCTCTGTTTGTCTGCCTTTGATCCTGAATCCAGATCCAGAATCCAGTTCCCATCGGTGACTGAGTCCAGTCTAGGACTTCCCAGTGCCAGATGGTGACGTGAGTGTTATCCTCGGAGCTTGATACAATTTAGTATGTATTTCATTATTTCCTTTTTATTTTATTATTAATATTTCATTAAAATAGTTTCGTTCATTCTAAACTCATAAGTCTCTCTCTCTCTCTCCTCTGCTTGTCTATGAAAAGAGGTAGGGGGATAGTATCTGTCGGTCACCCAGTGGTCGGTTCAGCCCAAACCATGACACTTCTCTTCTGACCAAAGTGCCTCTTTCATCTTTTAGGTATTGGTACCTCATTTCTGGTGATTTTACTTCTACCAAGAGTAGAGAAAAACACAGCTTTCCAAGAGGCAGGTCAGTTAATTCACTTACACCAAAAATACACAAAAATGAAGATGAAGAATTTGTAATTATCTCTGGCAGCAATGAGAAAAAGCCACCATTGTGTAATCACCTAGATCTCAAAGACTGAAGTAATGGTAATACCTTGTATTATTACAAATGCTGTCAGTCACCAAAAATTTCTGATGAAATTACTATGGTGTGCTTACTCTTTCTAAATAGGCAAAACCTACTATTTTACATTAATATGGAAGGAACTCTTATACTATAGTACAGTAGTAATTAGAGAATTAAAACTTATCAGAATGTATATATATGTATATGTAAGTATGTATTCATATTTATTGAATATGTGCTAAAATCTGAAATACCATTTTTGCAGGTTAATGGGAGTTTGGAGGTACTTACATAGATAGATAAATATAGCCAAACTGTGGATGAAAGTTTTTTAGTTTTCCACGATATGGCTATGTTTGGGGGATTTAAGAAGCAAGTAAAGTATTTATTGAGGAATGAGACAAAACTAAGTTTTGGAATTTAATTTTCTCCACTAGTAAAAAAAAAAAAATCTTTCATCACCACCCTGAAATTAGTCTTGTTTTCATTTTCTTCATCTCCCTTACATAAACCTTAATATTTTTAAATGTTGAAGAGCTAAAAGATTCAGTAGCTTTGTAATTTAGGTAGAAAGTTTAGACTACATTCTCTTAGCCTACAACCTTTCCATCTACACCTCAGATAGGTTTTATCTGGTAAACAAAGGTAACGCTATGACGCATATTGTACTTTAAGTACCAGCGAGCATTAAAAAGGTTTAACTTCTTCAATACATTAGCACTTTAAATATTGTTAATTAAAAGTAAAAATCAGCTTTAGGGGATTAAATAGCATGTAGCTGACATGAAACAAAAGCTTTAGACCTTTAAAATGAGATTAATTCACTGCTCAGGAGGATAAACAAAAGCATTTGAAGTCCCTATGCTTTAGATTAAGCAGAAAAGATTTTTCATTTGCTAACATTACTTAGTGACTTTCTATTAGGAAAAAAAATTACCTTACTCTCTTTTCATAATGCTTAATGAATGGAGATCCTCTCATAGTCTGAGTCTTGACAATGTGGTCATCCAATAACATCTGAATATCGTCTACAGATGACAAAATATGGGTTCCTGTTTCTCTATAGGCAAGAAGAGTGAACTCCATTTGATCCCATTCAGAAATCATTTTTGTTAAAGCTTTCTCAAGTGAATGTTCTTTGCTGGCTGTTTCACCAATGGCCTCAAACTTTTCTAGGAATGGTTCAAGATGCAAGTTAATATATGACAAGACATTTGAATCTTCAGAAGGAAACAGCGGTAAACCAGAAATTTTTGACATCTCTTCCCAGTGCCTTTCTTGCAAACCAGGATTGCAAATCACCTGGATTAGAGGAATGTGGCATTTGAATTCCTCTACTTTTGATTTGACCTGTCTTGTTATTGCTAATGCATTTGGAGAATTGTGGAATGCTTTTTCTAGTTTATACAGTCCATGCCAGTAGTTTCCTACATCTACCTCTACTTTGTCTGGATTCACTTCTGTAAATGATCCCTCTGTCCAGTCTTTATGTTTTCTATTGAATTCAACAGCCATATCATAGAGATGAAGATATGGAGTAAGAGTATTCCGGATGGTTTTATGCTGAGGGTACTGAGACACTGGCCATCCAAAGGACTCTTCTTCTGAATTAAACTGCTCAATCTGTGGAGACATAAGCGAGGTCTGAAATACAAAGCTGTCCATGATACCAGGTCCTTGCCATGGGATTAGGGAGGTTTTTCTCGTGCCCTCAACAAGCTCCAAATTAAGTTTTGAGTTACCGAACCCGCCTATTATATAACTGCTGCCACTGACGGCAGTT
>NW_009649570.1:3989733-3995116 GCF_000708025.1 Charadrius vociferus
TTCCTGCTAGTGAATAGAGGAATATCATTAGAGGTTTAAAATGGTACCTGGGCATTCCTCTGTAACTTGCATTGCCATGGAGGCTTTAAGAGATGGGAGGTAATATTGAGCATCAGGAATTGCACTTCCAAGAACATAAAAGTATAATCTCTATGCAAACGTACATAAATTTAATACACTCTAAACTCTTTCACTATGCAGAATGCTGACATAGTAACAAATTATTGTGCTCATTAAATTTGTAGTTTAAGTTGCAAATCATGTAAAAACATTTCATAGCTGAATTAAGAACGATTTTGCCACATCTCAGTAACTGCATTACTGAGAAAACTGTTGATTCTGAAAACAAAGATTAACAATTTATACTATTGAACTAGTTTAGACTATAATCTGTACCTTATCAGAAGCAAGATCCAATTTTGTCTTTAATGTTTGAGCTTTCTTCAAATACCTGTTGACTTCCTCAATATCTCCAAATGTGCTGAATTCTTCAACCTGCTTAGAGTAGCTTTTCAGTTCCTCAACAAATTGTTCACAACGTACCTAATAAAACATCAAGCAAACATATACTCATTTTAAAAAATCACAATAAATTTCTGTAAAAAGAAGGAATAACTATTCTGATTTGCTACAGTAACACACTTTATACTTGCAGAAAATCCAAGGCATCCAACATATTTGCACATAAGTATATACTCCACCCAAATTACAGAATTTGCCCTGAATCCTACTGTTACCTGCAGTGACTTATTGGGCTAACTGACAGATGTGACTTAGGGTGCTATGTCATAGGATATAATCGGACAGAGATTTCTGCTTTCTGTGACGGATGTAGTCTGCAGGCTCATAATAGAAAGCTAAATTCAAATACCTAGTATATCTCAAACTAAAATAGAATAATAGGAATAATCACATGGCAGATGAAACTAAAATACGCTATTCAGAATTAGTAGGTGAAGGATTTTTAAAATATTGCCATTACAAACCTTAAGACCATCTTGAAATTGTTCTGTTTTTTCTTTAATTATCTTTCTGTGCTCTTCAAAGATATCTGGCATTCGCGCATACCATTGAAAAACATTACTGTTCAGTCGAATGTCTGCTGGTGAAAAGCTGACACATTCTATCAGGAATGCAACACGATTTACGGCATCCGCTAATTTCTGCTCCAATTCAAGCATGTCACGTGTTTCCACTTTCTGCATACAGGTCTGGGGAATAGAAATTAAAAGGGAAGAAATTTTTTTACATAATTTAATGCCAAAAAAATGCCTGAAGTAGTTAATACTTAACTTTAAAAGCTTTCTTTTTTTTACAAGCAAAATTAAATAGAATTAGAAATACGTGAGCTGAAAAGGTGTTTATTTGGAACAGTATGGTATTAGCCATTTTTACAGCATGTAACTTGTTAATACAATTGCCCTCCTAGCTATTTTATTGAACAAAACTCAAAAGAATGGGTGAAGCTGTATGCACAAAGGTTTGGACTAACAGAAGCCAATCCAGACAGCCTGTTGTAAGTGCTGCAGATTTGGGAAAGAAAGCGTGGTGCAACCAAGGAAAAATTAGTAAAATAACTACAAAAGAAAAGATGGACACACTTCAGAAAGGGAAGCACTGGATGGCCCAATGTAAGATTAGGTCTTCCCTAGCAGTAAAAATATAAGGAATACAGACAGCCACTGCACTGCTCACTGTGATAAAAATAAAAATTACGCTATTCTTTCAGATCTCAAGAGCTGGCAGCAAACGGTGTTGATACATGTAGCATTCTGTATGGTACTCTTAACAGAACAGCAACACAGCCCAGTTTAAACAATAATCCATAACAACATCCAGAGACTCTACAAGTCTCTTAAAAGGAAAAAAGCTGTATTAGTAAAAATGTTGGCCAACTGGACAGATCAATAGTATACCAGTATATATAAATATTACTTGATATCCATCAATTGAAAATATAGAAAAATTTAATATGATGACACAACATGATATCACTGGAAACATTTTTAGGTAGAGATAAATTGTCCAGTAAATCTACACTTCTGCTCTTCCAACAGCAGTTTCTATGCTTCAGAATATACTCATTGCTATGGATCTACAGAACATTTGGCTATTAAAAGAATACCTCAAAGACAGCAATGAGATGGAAAAACTATTAGAAGGGGCTTGATGCTGGTACAATATTACATGCTACATATGATTACATGCAATTTGCTTATTCTCCAACACAAAATTATAGCATAACAAGTATGCATTTTAAAGGTACCATATTCTCAGACAGCACAAAGTTCAACTTCTAAACATTTTACTTTTTACTTGAAAAAATTACTCCAGCTATATCCTATGTTACACTTCACTGTAGCGAAAGTTCAAATCACTCAGACATCCAATTTATTTTAAGCAAACACCTGTATTTCACACATTTAATATTGGGCACATACATCAGAACTCTGCTCAACAGCAAGAGACTAAGACACATTACGCTTCAAGTGTGAATATAAGTGCTTCGCTGAGCCTGAGTACATCAAAGAAACAGCAGGGTTTTGATTATAGAAGTGGTATTTGTGAGGAGATGGGATTTTACGGTTACCAAACTGCAAACCCTACATCTTCTAAATTTTAAATGATCATTCAACAAAGGATATAAAGGCAAAATTACTTCATACAACTTGTCAGTGAGTGCTTTTTAAAGTTTTCTTGTGAAGAATTAAATACATATTAAAATTCTCTACATCTCAGGTTTCAACTCTTTGATTAGTTTAGGATACTGGCAATGGATATTGAGTCTTCCACATCTAATTCAACTGCTTGAATTTCATTTAGGAGAATCAAGAGATAGTCAGTGTTTGACTACGCTATTTGTTCAGAAGCCTGAATAACATGCAGTCTAAATTTAATTCTACTGGCATGTTGCCCACAATACAGAAATTGTTATCTGCTTATACTAGCTAGATGGGGATAGAAATAAAAACATGCACTTATTCCAAGCCATTATATATGAACGCTTTGCTTCATGAAAATCAGTGACAAAACTTCCAGGTAATACTTACATTACTAACAGGCTCAATCAGCATTCCAGCCAGCCACATGCTTGCTAGCATGCTCCCCTACAGCAGTGGTCTCCAAACTTTCTAGATCATACATCCTTATCACTAAGAAATTTTTGAGAATGCACCTCCAATATATGTATATTTATGTATAGATTATGCACACATACTACTGTACTAACATATTATTTACACAACAAAACATGCACAAACCCCATAAAATAAAAAATTATTAAGCGAAGATGAAATAAATAATATTTTAAGGCATTTTTATTCATTAATTGTATAGAAATATATTTAAAATAGGAATATATATTTTATAGAAATATATAAAATATAGAAATATATTTAATAATTTATAGAATATATTTAATGCTTTGTGATTCAGAGATTCAAAGGTCTGGTTCTAAGTTCATTTTATTTCAATACATTTTTAATGGCCATCATAGCCTAAAAAAAACCCTCAAATATACACAGATCCAAAAATAATTGCATCATTGGCTGCGCTTAATAATAAATCATGATCCTATCCACTAATTATGCAAGGGTTTTTGTTGAAATTCATCTAGTAAATTTCCATCTTCCCTGATGTCACTCAGTTATTCTTGCAAACCAACTGGAAGGTCCTGCATTTTTGCATTTTAAACAAATGCATTCAAAACCCACTGAAATAGAAGAGTTTTTTGGGGGGTGACATGACATGTTTTTCAACAACAAAATCATACAACCATGGAAACATTTCCAAACACCCATTTTCAAAATGCTGCCTCCATAGTGTGATTTTCTTTTGAAAAGCAGTTAGTTTCTCACTCATTCTTAAAGATGTCATCTTTACCTTGAAGGACAGATTAAGTATCAATATTTTACCAAGGTAGCATACTAGTGACAGCCATTTGTCATCACAGAAAAGGTCATCAAAATTTAGAATACTTGTCTTTTTGTAAAAGAAAAATGCATATCTCATCTTTAAGTTTGACAACTCTTTTTAAAACAATTTGCCACAAGATAACCAGCAAACCTCTGTGTGTTACAAAAAATTTTCATGGTCACACCCTGTCTCAATATAAACTATTCTGAAGATTCTACTATTTAAAGATCTTGGTTTATAACATTAATCATATTTATGATATCCTGTAGAACTTTGTGGCACTTCTGGCTTCAACATCTTTGCTGCCATAGTATGCTTACAAATGATGCAACGAATGAATTTCACGTATGCTGCTATCTCTGTAACTTTACTCCAGAATCCTTTTTTTTATTCTAGTCAAAGAAGCCACTCCATCAGTGGTTGTGCTTGAACAGTTTCTCCATAAAGCATTGTTTTTATTAAAGAAGACATTTACTGTTGAGAATATCTTTTCTCCAATACATCTTTCCTGTAGTGGCTCAGAAAAATGTAGTTCATCACGTATTTCATTATTAAAACAGAATCCAGCAAATACCATAAACTGAGATATGTTAAACATCTGTACTTTCATCCAGCTCTATAGTAAATCTCCCACATTGCATAACTTGTTCTAATACTTGTTTCTACAAATCTTCAGCAATGTTTTCCATGTGCCTTCCAACAGTATTTGCTGACAAAGAAATGCATTTTAGTTTATCATCATATTGTTTTTCATGTATTGTTTCAGCCATTTTTACCATAGTAGGAAGAACTAGTGTTTCCCAATTGGTCTGTGGCTTTTTCTCTTTCACTGTTAAATAAGAGGAGGGTTCTGGGTCTTCTAAGCATGGATCGTTGCATTTTGTAGAGTCTGAGTATCATGTGACTTGAAACTTCACTGAAAAAAACTTTAGAGGTTTCTCTTCATGATCTGGATGCTTAGTTTTTATGTGTCTTGCTAAGTGTGATGTTTTCATGCTATCATTAACCAATATCTCAAGGCACAATAGTCATTTCAGGCAAGGTTCATCATTAATGATAATGGATGTAAATTCGTATTTTGAATGCTCTTCCTGATAATTTTGAAATTTTTCGGCCAACTAGTCAAATCTGATTAGACTATCATTTTTACCTTGTAATGTGGATGATGAAGAGCTTGTACTATGAGCAGAAGTGTCAGCTCTGCCATTTGCTTGGTGACAACTTGTGCCCACATTATTGGTGTTATCTTGAATTTGCAGTTTCTTTGAGGGAACCTTTTTAAGCCACTTGCCCATTTTGTAAGGGTTAGGTTAGTTAGGTAACATAATATGTTACCTAATAAACTACTAATAAACTAGGTAACATAATATGTAAATCTGGGCTCACAAACTGCAATACATAGCAACGTGCTGAAAGTAAGCGAACAAGTGAGGGTGCCACTGTGAATCCCTCCACATTGTGGAACACC
>NW_009649570.1:3995147-4014698 GCF_000708025.1 Charadrius vociferus
CAGGACCCTCTGACATGCAGATTGAGTGAGGACACCAGGGTCAAAATGTATATTAAATATTGGTAAAGCTTAATTTATTTCTCACTTTCTTTAGATAAAAATAAACACTGTTTCCTTCACATACTTCAATGAATCACCTTGTGCACTCCCCAGGCCACACACACCCCTTTCGAGACATCTGCCGCACAGGGTTTTGGTCCATGCCAACCGGCATTCTCGCCAATAACGCTACTGTACAGGGCAAGTGACAGAAGAGACAAAAGACTGTTCCAAACAGACAGTCTGGTTGCACCCGCGATGTTTTGGTGGGGAAAAGAGTTGAGCTGTATGTGTATGAGAGCCAGGCTATGATGTTTAGCCTCACGGTCAAAGACCTGTCCTTTTCTATTTTGTAATACAGCACCAGTGACAAGGCCAGAATCATACCTGTAAAGGGGGCAACTTGCATATACTACTGCTTAAGAGCAGAGCAATAGTATTGGTAGCTACTTCTTGCTTGGACTCATAAAAAAGGAGAGTACCTTAAGTTCCATTAGTTCCTGTGTATTAGACGGTGTAGTAAGGGCTTTTTCTGATATTCTCTCAAACTCATCACATAGTCTGAAAAATACATAAAATAACGAGTTTGGCATGCATGTTTTGTCTTTATCATCATTGGACAAATCACATACATTTATAACAGCAAAAATGAGACCAACATATCTTTTAAGGATTAAAAAAATTCACAGTGGAAGCAAAATTAAGTACATTTCAATACACATTTTCAGTTTTAGAGTTACCTCACATTTATGTCTTGATGATCTTTGAACATTTTGGAAATAACTTTTTCACAAATATTATCTGCTCTCTTTACCAAAGCGCTTATTAATTCATCACAATGCAATTCAAACATTCCTAGACGAAGATACTGCAATACAAATTTAACAGTTGTCAGAACACTGAATAGCTTTTACCTATTTTTTCCCACTGTCTTAAGCAGAATGCTAGGAATGTCACCTAGGAATTTAGTTAAATCATAAAATGCTTTTAAAACTCTCTAGTGAAGATGGAAAAGAAAAAGTTACAGTTGCGAATAACTGTTCTTTTTTATATGCATATTGAACTTTGTATAAATCTTACTTCTATCACTTTTTACCTTGACAAAGAATCTACTTCCTGAAAAAGGAAGGGCATCCACTCTGTAGCAATGAAAGTTGTCTGGTAAAATTAGAGAGTTTGAAATGCATCTAAAATGTGGTAATCTTGCTTTACTGTTAGAGACACGTGACATTCCTTATGATTAAAAAGGGACTATGTCTCCCAGCGAGTCTCCGAATCCAATGCTTTCTTTGACTAGCGGGCAAGCGAGCTTGACTTTCACATGCAAAAGATCTCATGACAGGCCTTTAAGTACTAGTTTCTCCAGAACTTAGGTTTGCAGTGAATAGTAGCAGAAAAAAAAATTAAGGAAAATCAATTTAGCCTTCTGAGTTCTTTTTCAGAATGGACAGACAAAGGATTCTCACCGCAGAATACCCTTATAGGGACAAAAAAAAAAAAAAAAAAAAAAGGGGGTTCATGTTAAGGATCCTCTCTCTGCCTTGGATTCTTGGAAGCAATTTGGAGATGGCTGGACCCACGTTCTCTCACACCTTCACATGTAAGAAGAGCATACTCTGAATGCCTTCGGAAGTCCCAATACAATTTCTAGCAAAAATAACTAAGTCTCATTTAAGTATGGCAAATACACCCCAGAAATGCTAACCTTGAAAAACTCTTTTTCTGAAAAAAATAATTTTATTTCACTTTAATGATCTCACAGCTAATTATCATCACCTCTGACTTACAACATTCTTAGTACAAAATCAACACTAAAATTATATTTACATCTCTTCAGGAATATTATTATAATTTACCTTCCTAGAAGTGCATTTTATTTCCTTAGCAAGCTTTTGGTACTTTATAATTTCTATTTTCATTTCTTCAAAGGTATGTTCCTCTGTCAGGAATTGATCAATATCTTCTTGAGCTTGTTTGTTTATGAGGAAGCTGTACTTATCATACAGCTTGAGATGTTCCACAGGTGCAGCACTTTCTTTGATAATTTCTTCTCTGATCCTTTTCCTATGTTCATCCAAGATCTCATCTAGGATAACAGGCTTCAAGACAGTTGATGAGGACTCACTTTTTGGCTTTGAAAAAAAAAAAACCACCACACAAAAAACACATTTTCAAATGACAGTTATGTCTGTAGCTCAATTATGTCATGGAAGATAAACAGGATAGAAAAATCAACCTAATGTTACTTTAAAATCTGTCTAATTAAAGTCTGATTAGAAACCTAATTTTGTATATACACCTATTTACACTCTACTCCCAAATTTTTTTGAATCCTAGCTTATGGATGTTTGCCTCCAACAGGTAAGAAATCAGAGCTGCTTCATTCAGAAACTCAGAAGTCCACATACTCATCCACCCAAAACAATCCTATCAACAATTTTATATTTAATCTACATGGATTTTCTTTTTCCTGAACCACAGCCACAACTTCAATTTTGCTATCAACTGATGAATCTAGAACATTAGAAATATGGAAAGCACTTTCCTGCAACTCCCCAGAAGATCTAAAGCCTTGGTCTTGTGCATTTAGACATGCTTAAGGTGCTTCTTTTAATTTGTCTTTTCACAGGATATTGAGTAGTGCTTTTATAAAGCAGAGCAAACTACTCAGGTTTCTGCTTGGTCACGTGTCCAAGCATATTAACAAAAAAGTCGAGGGCTGGTATCTTTATTTAAAATTCAAGTTGGTGGTAAACAGAAAGGGCAACAGAATGTCCAAATGATATTCCTTCAGGAAAAAAGAATTGTTCACCTTCCACAGCTCTCTGGAAAATGATCAAGAGGCACCACAGGGCATTATTTCCACTCTCTCTATATTAAAAATTAAGACTGTTACACTGAAAGTAACATGCTATTCAAAAGCAAGTAGATACTTTTAAAATTTTATTACTTCACAAAATGTTTTTTACTGAACCTGGACTGTTTCCTGTTTGACCTAACATTTTAATCTGATTGAATGCATAAAACAACTAAAATATAAACCGCTTAAAAATTATGGCTTAGATTTTTTTTAAAGGATAGTCTACTCAAAAGATTCAATATTAAAAAAGACAATACCCTTTCCAGTATCAAAATAGATGGTGTTTTCCAGGGTATTGCAGAAATGTGTTTAAAATTTAAATGTATCAATTTTGTTTGTAGTATATTTGTAGTAGCCATTGCATAAAATAACTCATAGAGGAAACTAGTCTATTCTTGACTTTTTATTTGCTTAGAGAACAGTGATCAGGCTGTTTACTAATACAATTTAATTGTTTCAAAGTTTTCCATATATCCTGAAAGAGTATTATGATATTATGACGTGAGTTCTGACAATAGGACTATTCATTAAAATACCTAGGAACTAAATGTAGCAACAATATGATAAAACAAAAACCATGAGGATTATAATTTCTTACCCACTCCGAAAATAATTTGGTCTCAACTCTTGGTATATCACTGACAGCTTGAATCATAACAGTATAAACATTCAATAATATATCCTTGTAGTCATTAAAATCAGGTTCAAATTTAATACCATCATTCTCAAGGATTAGCCTCAGAATAAAACCTGGGTGTTTGTAGGCCTGGACTGATTTCTAACACACACACAAAAAAGGAAAGTAAAATAGTAGTTAGCCTAACTCATGCATGAAAAGTCAAAGGATCATCAAGAAGTACTCCAGCATATGCATTTTCAATTGTCAGGACTTTAATTGCAAATGACATGCCATAATCCTAGCAACAATACTTGTGGAAGTAGGAAGTGTGTCTCTGATAAAATTCACATAAACTGATGTTCATTAAGATGAAATACAGGCACAAGATGCATCCTCTATACACCAGGCAACAACTTTTATAAAGTTGTTTGCATAGGCTGAGGCAGAGTAGCTTTACAGTAGTAGCCCTCACAAGTGTAGCAATACATGAATTACTGTGTGTACAGCAGTACATGTATTCATCATCTGGAGCAGCCACTATGAGTCTACTAACCCTTAAGAAAAAGAAAAAAGTGTTACATCCAGTTTTATTTGCTAAACAAGAATCTGAGCCATAAAAACTAATCTGAATACTATGAGGGTTATATTTGCAGTATGGATTCCCATGTATTCCAGTATGAAAACTGGTATATGCTTTTGTCCTTGGTGGCATAATTTGATTTTTCATCATATCTTTAATCTGGATCAGACACGTCTTAACTTTCCCACATCTGCTAACATATTCTAACTGCACTAAAATTTAATTAGGAAACATAACGAAGCATTTTATCACTACCAGGTAGCACAGGACCACCATTAGGAAGGATAAAATTAGAAAATACGTACCTATCACTAATAATAACAGAAAATAGTACTGTAGACATCAAAGGTCACTTAACTCAGAAGTATGCAAAGCAATTACAGGCAAGTAGGAATGAAAAATATATACTCTGCTTCCACAACACAATTCCTTACTTCCTTACATTCTCTGCATGTCTTTTCATCAATATTACCTGGAGCCAGACTTCTGTGGATATCTGATGGCAAGGCTGTATTAACAAAAAGCTGAACAAAGATCCAGTTGCACTCCAAGACATCAAATATCAACAAGAAATATTTACCTCTACAATAGACGTTACGTGAGTGCAAAAGAGAAACTCCTTTCTTACATTCTTTTCCCAAAGAACTATTCTGCCAAAGCATGTAGCAGACACCTACTAATGCCAGAGAAAAGCTAAGACTGCATTCCTAAAATACTATTCCTTCTTTTTCAGAAAGCACCTGCCACCTGACTTCATACTTTTTTTTCCCCTATTTTTTTCAAAAGAAGCAAAATAAGCAGGAAACAAATTGTATGTACATAAACAAACAATGCTGGTAGCAGGTGTGTCAAAGACTACTTACTGCAGGCTGAACAATTAAATCCGTAAAGTCTCGAATTGAATGTAAAAGTAAATGTTGCAGTTGATGAGTCATTAAAGTGGCAGCACAACTGAAGAAAGACTCCAATTTAGTGATGCTGGCGTTGCTGGGTACTTGTTTTCGTTTATTACCTTGGTAAAAGATTTTCTGCACTTCTGGAAACCACCTGAAAAGAACACAATATTTCTCTATTTTTCAAGTGATTAGCATTAATAAACCTCTGGTTTTAAGTCAATTGCTATAAATGCTTATATTACACACAGTCAAAAGGTGCTGCAGTATACTTAGGAAAATATAGTTTAACTTAAGTAGGTTATATGGTAGTGTTGTCTTTAAATTCTAAGGAATCATGTCTCTGAAAATGTTATCTATTACTATGGAACTGTGTTTAAAATATAAGATATTATGATAAACAGATATGCTATCTTGCTCTGGTCTCCTATTTCTCAGGCCAGAAAGGCTTCACAGGCAGAAAACTTAAGTCCCAGAGGTTTTACGGTTTGTTATGCATCCTTGTAACCTCAGTAGATGTTAAGACATGAAAGTAATCCAAAGGGAATTCTGCCCAGTTGCCCTTAACCAAATTGAAATTAGCTCTGGCATTGCTGGGAAATAGGAAAGCAGAAAGCACAGAAATGTGCAGCAGAAAGAGCAGAAAGGTATCTTCAGGGTCAGGAAGAAATACATCAAAAAATGGTAAAGGCAATACATAACAGAATCATAGACAAGTACAGAAATAAAACCTTTAAGGTTAACAGAATGAAAAAACAAGGATTTGAGACTATAGTAGTCTCGACAGTTGTATTATTAAATTAAAACCTAAAATAATAAAAATGCAGTAACACATAACTGCAGGAATCAAGCATTATTGGTTAAAGAAAGACCAGATGCATACAAACAATACAGTTCGGCCGCAAATACATAAAAAAGACGTAGCAATTTTGATGCTTTCTTTGAAAACTTAACTGCAGCATACTGAGTGCACTGCCAAGAAAACTGTCTTTCTTCTTTTAAAATATCTCGGACTGAATATACAAACATTAGGAAAAAAATTTTCACTGAAAGGGTTATTAAAACCTGGAACAGGCTGCCCAGGGAGGTGGTGGATTTGCCATCCCTGGAGGTGTTTAAAAAAAGGGTAGACGTTGTACTTGAGGACACGGTTTAGAAGTGGTTTTGTCAGGGTAGATTAATGGTTGGACTTGATCATCTTAAAGGTCCCTTCCAACCTCAGCAATTCTGTGATTCTATGATATCTAAATATTTTACTTTTGAAAATCGTGATCATAATCTCTAAAGTCAATGGATCTCATTAATACATTTTTCAGATAACTCTGCTCTCAGAAACAGCTTCAAAACAGAGAATATAAAAACTGAAATTCCAAAATCATCAATAGATGTTCTACAGAGATACTGTTACTGAGGCGATACTATGGTAATACGCCAATAAATAAGACACTTCCTTTGTGTGAAGTAGGGGTGAGGCAAGTCTTATTATGTAATAAAATTTATATCACAGTTTATATTCTAAAATGTCATAAATTGACAGTAGCAACATTGTATTTTCTCATTTATCCAGCACAAATGACACCACAAAATAAAAGCTTTTGTCATAACAGATCAAAACACATATATTGTTAATGTCCCTCTAAGAAGTGAGCAAAATATGTCACACCAAAATGCAGAATAAGAAAACTGCACAAATCATGATAACACGCTCAATATTTACACAGCAGTTTTCGTTCATAGGCCTCAAAGCATTTCACAACACTGCATCTCTTTCTTTAGTATGTGTTATTGAAATGGGTAGTTCCTTCTCTCTCCAGAAACTTCAGAGTTTCAGAAACAGCTGAAGAAAAAGTTAAAGATTTCCCTGTAACTTAAAAAATATGGATACACTGGTTCATACTTCTTAGATAAAATCACTTTGGATTTTCCAATTTCTTTTACGACTTTATTTTGGAAAAATGAGAGTTCCTCAGCTTCTTCTTTATTGTGAAATATTTCTGTATCAAGAAGGCGTAAATTTCTGAAAAAGAATATAACATGAATATTTTAGGAGCATGTATCTGTATCACTGTATCTTGGTTTTTATTCATTTGTTTCCATAAAACTTTTTTCATATTTCACATTTCAAACATAAATGTTTTTTTAACGTATTTTAAACACTTCAAAATAATGTTATTTTCAGAAATTAGCTTCTGTTGTTTCAGAACAAACAAATATAAATACTGCAGTACTGTCTGTATACATGGTCTTAAACTGAAGTAGTAAGTACTACATTTGAGCATATTAATAACTATTTTCAGAATCAGAGTTTGTGTATATATTACTCATTAGATATAGGATCAAACATTAAAAATTCTAAATGCGTTAGATAGAATTCCTTTCTAGGACTGGATGGATTTTTGCAAATATTATAAAATAATCTAGAAATAAATAAACAAACATCTAAATCTAGCTTCAAAATAATCTTCAGTTTTTATATTTTTAAAGACTTTGAATTTTGTCTCCTACTTTGCAGATACAACAAAAATTGAAAAATAAAAAAAAACACCTCTCCCTGCAACTTCTTACAGCACTTGACCTGGACAGGTCAGTTCATTGCCTTTTGTATCACCAGTCAAGAAATAAGTAAGCAGTTTGGTCTACTCTGGGAAGCAGAAAATAGCAGCTCATCTAATGCCTTTTTCCCATGCTAATCAGATAAGAGGAAAAAACACAAGTGCCCTGCTAGGCAAGATAGCAACCTTTCTCTTCTGGGGAGTCATACTATTTTGAAAGACCAAAAAAAGAAGTGTCCAATTTACATAGAGATTAGGGGACTACACTAAAAGCAAGAAAGACTATTTTAAAAAATGGAACTCATATCCAAAATTAAATTATTTTTCAAACACGTCAGAAGCAAGAAGCTTGCCAGAGTCTGTAAGATAACAAAGAGAAAATTTAAAAAAAAAAAAAAAAGGCCTTAGACAAGATAGGATCCTAGCAGCTCCATTCTGGAGCCTTTCTATACAAGGAACATGTTGTCTCAAATTCAAGTGTCAGTGGAACAGGCTGTAGAAAAGAACAAACCAAAACAGAAAATTACAAATTGCCAGGTCCAGATGGCATTTCACTCATGTCTTAAAGAAAATCAAGTACAAACCAACTAAACTATTCAACTTGCATGTGTAGCTTCTTGCTTAAAAGTGCCTAGATACCAAAGGAAATGGAGATGGCAAAGCATTCCATGGGATTTTTGGGAAGTACAGATAAGAAAGCTTGACCTCTATAGAGGCAAAGCTGGGAGAAACTCTTCAAAGCATAAAGTCAGAAGGAAAACAGACAAATATATTTGGGATAATGGCTTTGAACAAAGCCATCATATCCATGATCAGTGTTCAGATGTATATATTGTAGCAGTCCCATATTCAATAGGGCAACTTGAAAATCTTAAGATGTCACCACCTGTTATTTCCCTATATAGATTCTGAAATCATCAAGCAGCTGACCTAAGAGATACAGAAAACACTTACTTAAACGAGGTCTCCCATAACTTCAGAACAGCAAGCATTGAAGGATTTATTGCATGCAAATTTTCTTTCAGGTAACTGGATGCTGACAAAAAAGACTTGTTCCAAGGTTTTGGCACTACTTCTATTCTATAAAGAAAAACAAAAACCAACCAAACAAAAAAAAAACCCAACAAACCACAAAACCAACAAGAAATAGTAGGATGAACATAGCTTTGCTAAGAAACAAAGTATTTATACATTTACTTTAAGATAATTGTTTGCATCTCAGAAAGCACAGAATTCAGGTGATAAATCTAGCTTAGCTTTCTGCTCATTATTCTGGTATCAAAATATCTTCAAATACTGACCACTGTATTAAAAAAAAGGAATGTAAGAGAGATATTGCTGAAGTTTTCTCACTTTTACTCTTCCAATTCTCTTCCCCATCCAAACTGGGGGGAGTGAAAGAGTGGCTGCGTGGTCCCAGCTGCTGGCTGGGGTTAAGCCACAACACACAGGAAAAGCAAAAACACTCCTGACAAATTTGTCATATATTTGTAATATTTTTGTTCCCATTTTCATAATGAACTCCTACCAAAAAAAAATAATTCTGATTTAAAATAAAACTTTTATCCATTTCTCAGTGAATCTGTATTCCACACTTTTTCCACATCTATCTTATACATTTCTTTAGAAAAATGTTTCATATTTCAAATACTGTTAATGGAATAAAACTGCTTTACCAATGATTACTCTACTAGGAGAATCTTCCACTTTTGGATTTGCATGTAAGCATGCGACATAAGCTTATATATAAACTACTGTTATGTCCTACACAGTTCCTAGGAGGTATGGAAGATCTAAGAAGAATTAGATGTAGCATGGCCTCTTACCCAGGGAACACAATTACAACAATAAATTCATCGCATATTACTTCTCTTTTTAAGATGCAAATTGCTTAAGAAACATCTGTCAAGTCACCCCTTCTATTATATTCTAATGCCTACCACTTGATATTTAAAATTATCTACCTCAAACCACAGGCCAGAAACTATTTATAACAAAACCTTTTTTGTTTTTAAAATCACTCAGTAATGCTACCCCCAAAACAGAGCCTGGTTGATATCAGTGGAAATGTTCAGTTTCTGCAGTATTTGTGAGACACCATTCCTCTACAAAGTAAATTTATTTCACCAGGTTTTGGCTATAACTATGAAAGAGGTAGCTCTTCACTTTCACATCTCAGGAGAATTAGAGTATGTTCTGGAAAAGTGGATACTAAGTTGGCTGATCCACACTGGACAGATGTATGATCCTTCGAGTAGCACTATACTCGCTCTCAGTAGATGGCAGACTTTTTAAGGCAAGTGTGAATTGAATGGAGATAGTCCATTTCTCTAAATGAAGGCCACATCTATCCACTCCAGTACAGAGGATGCTACATACTGAAAAACCCAGCTAGAAAAGCTAGTCATCTACCACTGTTTATACTACATATTGCTGAATTGTTCTGAGGAACAAAACAGTCTGTATTTATTACATTCTTAAACCTGTCTGTATTGAGCCAAGCTGTCACAATCCATAAATAAGACAGAGCTTCAGTGAAATCTGTGCAGAACATGATATTGTTCCATTGATTACAATGCAGTTTATACATAAGCATTTTCAAATGCTGTGGGATTAATTATGAGACTTCTTACCAGTTAAGCACTGCTAAACAACTAATTACAAACAAACTTTCAAGGTAGACATGTATTTTCCATTTTTTTTCCAAAGATGCTGTATAATCATTACTTGAATTTTCATAACTAATAATGAAGTCTTATTTACAGTTATCACTGACTACCACTATTAAGACTGCTCCTTATACATGCTATTCTACCTGACTGTTTTCTAGTCAGTGGTTTTGAATAAATATTTTTTCTTACTCTGCACGATGAGGTAGAAGAAAATCTTTCTTGTTGTCTTCATCTTTTTCCCTGCTGTCTCTTAAAACAAAGTCAACTGAAAAAAGTATAAAAAAAAAAAGAAAGAAAAGCCAAAATAAGCTTAGCAAAGGATCATAGCATCATTTAGGTTGCAAAAGACACTTAAGATCATAGAGTCCAACCATTAACATAACAATGCCAAGCAAGTCCACCACTAAACCATGTCCCTAAGCACCATGTCTACAAGTCATAGAATCACAGAATTGCTGAGGTTGGAAGGGACCTTTAAGATTATCAAGTCCAACCATTAACCTACCCTGAAAAAAACTCTTCTAAACCATGTCCTCAAGTACCAAGTCTACCCTTTTTTTAAACGCCTCCAGGGATGGCAAATCCACCCCCTCCCTGGGCAGCCTATTCCAATGTTTAATAACCCTTTCAGTGAAAAAATTTTTCCTAATACCCAATCTAAACCTCATTTGACATAATTTGAACCCATTCCCTCTCGTCCTAAGTCCTTTAAATCCCTCCAGGGATGGTGATTCAACCACTTCCCTGGGCAGCCTGTTCCAATGCTTGACAACCCTTTCATGAATAATTTTTTCCTAATATCCAATCTAAACCTCCCCCGGGGCAACTTGAGGCCATTTCCTCTTGGCCTATCATTTCTTACTTGGGAGAAAAGACTGACACCCACCTCACTACAACCTCCTTTCAGGTAGTTGTAGAGAGTGATAACATATGCCCTCAGCCTCCTTTTCTCCAGGCTAAACAACCCTAGTTCCTTCAGTTGCTTCTCATAAGACTTGTTCTCTAGACCCTTCACCAGCTTCATTGCTCTTTGGACATGCTCCAGTACCTCAATGTCAACCAAAATGCCCAAATACACAACTCATTGAGATGAACAGTTTTATCGAGATATACATGAAAAGGGATTTAGCAGAAAGCTATACTATTAACTAGGGGTTTCTAAAATATTTTTTTTTAAAAAAAGTGTTGAACAATCAAAAATACTGTATAATATTAGCTTTGATCACTACAAGGATAAGAAAACCTGAGTATTCTTTTTATTAAAATGTGCCTCCAACATCCAGGAGAGCACTTTTATATAACTCTTCCACAATTGTAGCTCTCAGCAGTGAACAACCCTCAACAATAAATGATTGTGAATATTAGGAACTTAGGAGAAAATGCAAGTAAACTAGAAATCTACCTATAGCTTTTTTTACACTCAAAAGATAGTCTTCTTTCATTTCATCAGTCAGTGAATGTATACTTTCATGAAGTACTTTCAGATGTTGTGGAATTAAAGCTAAGATGTGGTCTAGCCATGATTCATCCATTGGGGCCACATTTGCTGTATCAATTCCATGGCGAATGTAATAGTAGTATTTCTGCAGGATAAAAGAATAAGATGCATCAGTAAAGTCCAGCACTAGAAAGACATTGCTGCTACATGTTTAGCTAGAGATATAGGCTCATTTAGTAAAAACAAATGTAATTAGTACTAAGTACTGATTTATGTTGTAAATTACATATACATCACTAAATCTGACATAAATACCTTCATCAGCCTGCCAAACACTAGTTGGTAGAATAACAATAAAAAGCCGTTGAGATAGAAAAACAGGGTATCGTGGCATAAGCCTCATTCCATTTCTCTGAGAAGAGCTAAATAACAAAAATTTCATTGAAGAATGGACATAACTTACAGCAACCTCACTTTTGTTTTCGTTTTGCTTTTACAATTCTACAACTCCGGAGAATTCTCCTTTGCACTGTCCCAGTACCAATCTCTTCCTTAAATAAATTTTAAATATATATTCATCTAACTCATCATTCCAGTGCTGCCATTATTATCCATTAGCTCTGGGGCTGGGTCATGTATCCAAAAATAAAGCCATGCATTCTGCAGAATTTTGTGTGGATATGCAATGTACGGCTAACACATTACTTCAGAATATGAATCTATTACCACAAATAAGTACGTCTGCTTGTATGCCAGCATTTAAAGAGGCATGTGAGATCTGATTAACGTAATACCTCAGAGCGTTAAAGGAAACATAGATGAAGAAACATATCATCCGAAATTCAAAGAAATGCAGAATGGAATTATCAACTGGAAGATTACCACCAACATCAGGAAGTAACACATGAATCTATTTCAATCCATTTATCCCCAAATGAGCTTTTTATGAATCTGTTTTAAATATACATCAATCACAAAATTGTGTATACAATTGCATCACACACGGTATCTTAAACCAGAATGAGGATGAAGAACATCCTAGCCCTTAGAGGAGGATAATCCAAAGAGAATTGCCTTAGGGATTCTATCGCTCAGATAACACTGTGCATCCTCCCTTGACAGTTATTCTCACCTTCAACAAGTGTAGAAAAGATTTATTTATTACTTCCTGACATTGGTTATCTTCCAGTTACTATTCCATTCTTCAATTCTTTGAATCATCCATACATTCCTAATGTTCCATTCTCAACAGTAATGCTATAAATAATATTTTGTGTGAAACTAATAGTGGAAGAATACGTCACTGTCAGTCATCTCTCATTGTGTCAATCATCTTTTCAATATTTACAATAAATGACTGGCACTGTATTTCATTTAATGCTCTAAAAACAGTCTTTAGCTACCAAAATATCTTTCTCTATTGGAGTAGAAGAAACTGCTCTTGGAGGCTGGGTTCCACCAAGGGATGGAAGCTGTTCTTCAGGAAGATCCTGCTGTCTGAGACAAAAAAAACACAGAGAGTATGGGTCACTGGCTTCAGATACATTTTACTGGCGTAATTAATAGTAGCTATCCTACATGTCAGTTGTGAACAAACAAAACAAAAAAAGGTAACTGCCAAAACTTTACAATGAGAACAAGATATTCTGATTCAAAAAGAACACTGACACATGTGACCAAGTCTGTATTTTACCTGCTTAAATTCAGCTTTTATAATTGGTAATATAGTTCATGCTCATATATGTACTTCCAATCTGAAATCATCAAAATTTTAAAATAATTTCATTTTAAAATTTGATTCATCTATCAAAAAGGAAAAACGTATTATTCAAAGATAAGGAAACTCACAATATAATGTTAACAAGAGCACTTCTGAAACTTTCATCCTTTTTTTTCAGATGACTGCTGCTCTGCAATGTAGAAGTTGATGGTCCAGCACCTGCTTCGTTATCTCTAGAACCCTGTATCTTGTGCCTCTTGCATCTCACCTTCAAATATTCTCCTTGCAGAAAATATATTTTGAAATTGAGTTTTAAAAAAAAAAGTTCAAATGTATTACACATGTGTTTAAGTTTCTGAGAGGTTTTCTTTAGTAGTACTAAAAATGTTAACCTTACCAGGTGAATACTCATTTTTTACAGTAAACTCATCTGACTCATCATCTTTCTCTTCTTTGCTCAGATGGAATGAAGGACAAGTCTGCTGCCATAGTGGTTTAGATCTTGCCTGGAATAAGTATTTTGTATTTCAGTTTGACACTTATTGTAGGTGCTACTAACACACACTTCAAGGCTTCTTAAATATAGTAAATCAAAGAAACTGTAGCCTACAGCTGGAATAAGGCAGCATAAAAATCAGACAATAAACTACTACTAATATGTTGCCCTCAAATTCTAAATATCCAGACTGTTAGAGATAAGCATGTTAAACTTATATGTAAATATTTGTAAACTCTCTAGTTTTATACCTTATTTAAATATTTTCAATCTTGTTCAAATACTCCACTTCCAATGTTTTCCAAATGTCGAAATATAAACAATGCTCCACATACATATATAATATACATACATAATACAGACAGAAAGAATATAGACCTCAGTATATATTTGAATGAGAACTGTGGTCTTTACATAACCCTGCTGTGACACATATTTGAAAATGAAAGCTTACAAAAAAAGCCAACAAAACTACCTGAGACAACTGTGGTAGTAAATTCACTCTTCTCTTTGCCAATTTCCCTTTGCCACTTGGACTGGGCTTGGAAAAAAAAAAAAAGTAAAATCATAACTAGACATTTAAATTACTACCGATGTTACACTTCCAGGAATACTTAAACTTGTAATCTAGCTATAATTCTGTTTTTATCTCATGTAATTTTTGCACATACAATTTCATACCACTTTCCCTTTTCTTTCTAGAGTGTTTCCATGTAGAATTCAACTTTCTCAAATGCCTTTGAAAAATCACAGCTCTGAAAAAATAATTTTAGGCTGGGAAGCATTTATGGTACCTTTTTGCCAACATGTACTTTAAAGCATTATGAGATATCATGAAATAATAAAAATAAACAATTAATTCTTTTATTCCCATTCTTCAGTCAACATTTTTTAAAAACACAAAACGGTCCTTTTATCTAAGCCATAAACTTTCATTTAAGAGGGTCCAGTATTTTCTGCTTTTCTACAATGCTGATCCCTCAGCATCAGACATCAAAGCTGTCTGTCCAGCAGCACCCTCTGACCGTGCCCAGGACTCTGCCTAGCACATTTCAGCAAGGTACAGCACCTGCCTGTAAACAAACAAGACAATTAAGTTGTAAAGTTATTTAAAATTGTCTGCAACACAACTGCCTTTGGCTATTATTCTATTTCTCCCCTGTTTCACACCACCACCAATACCCACATCACTGCCCACACTGCCTCTTTCCATGCAGTAATACTGCGTGTCTACGCTACAGCCATCCTCTTTCTGCTTTGTGTCTTATGCAAAGGCTGTAAGGCAGAAAAGATACGAAGCACAGAATGTTTGCCGAGACATACCTGAGCTGCCCTTTAAAAAGTTGGGTTGGCTATCATTTGCAATACAGTTCCTGCGGTGTAGAACTCACAAGTTTTGGGCGTTTAACTATTTACATGAATTTTGCAGTGAAGGATAACCTCTGGCAATTCTCAGGAGAGCCAAAAATCAAATCAGGCTCCAAAGAAAACCTCCTTCAAAATATTGGAATCTGACAATGATAAAATACCTATAGGACACAGATTATCAACTCTTAGCAATCTCTTCATAAACTAATCTGTGGTCCAATTTGTGAAAGGGGAGCAAACTTGTTCCAGCTCTAGGGACCTCTCCCCTGAACGTGATGGGGAGAAACTCCTTGACTACCACTAGCTGCAAGAGGGACTCATACAGCAAAATGTTTTAATTATCTTGTTTCACAATCAACAGCATTACTCTTTTACTGAACAAAAGATCCATCCTACCCCTTTCTCTCCCCAAACGAAGCTTCCCTTTGAACAGAGATCAAGATACCTGGTGAATTAAAGTACTCTAAACACCAAGCAAGCCAATTTTGATATTTTTAATCTAGCTTTTTGGCAATCACAGAAAAGCTGACTAAAGACTTTGCCACAATAACTACGTATCTCCGTCAGTCCCTCATTTATTTATTTATTTATTATTTATCAGTCTCCCATGACACCCTCATAGGTAAACTTAGGAAGTGTGGGTTAGATGAGTGGACAGTGAGGTGGACTGAGAACTGGCTGAATGGCAGAGCTCAGAGGGTTGTGATCAGCAGCACAGAGTCCAGTTGAACGCCTGTAACTAGCAGTGTGCCCCAGGGGTCAGTTTTATTCAACATATGCATCAATGACCTGGATGAGGGGACAGAGTGTCCCCTCAGCAAGTTTGCTGATGACAAAAAACTGGGAGGAGTGGCTGACACACCAGAAGACTGTGCTGTCACTCAGCGAGACCTGGACAGGCTGGAGAGTTGGGCAGAGAGGAACCTAATGAAGTTCAACAAGGGCAAGTGTAGGGTCCTGCACCTAGGGAGGAATAACCCCATACCCCGGTACACGTTAGGGGTTGACCTGCTGGAAAGCAGCTCTGCAGAGAGGGACCTGGGAGTCCTGGTGGACAACAAGTTGACCATGAGACAGCAGTGTGCCCTGGTAGCCAAGAAGGCCAATGCTATACTGGGGTGCAATAAAAAGAATGCGGCCAGCAGGCTGAGGGAGGTTATTCTCCCCCTCTACTCTGTCCTGGTGAGGCTGCATCCGGAGTACTGTGTCCACTTCTGGGCTCCCCAGTTCAAGGAATACAAGGAACCGCTGCAGAGTCCAGCAGAGGGCTATGAAGATGGATCAGGGGGCTAGAGCATTTCTCATGAGGAAAGGCTGTGAGACCTGGGTCTGTTTAGCCTGGAGAAGTGAAGACTGAGAGGGGATCTCATCAATGCTTACAAATATCTATAGAGCGGGTGTCAAGAGGATGGGGCCAGACTCTTGTCAGTGGTGCCCAGCAACAGGACAAGAGGCAACAGACACAAACTGGAACACAGGAAATTCCATCTCAACATGAGGAAAAAACTTCTTTACTTTGAGGGCAGCAGAGCACTGGAACAGGCTGCCCAGAGAGGCTGTGGAGTGTCTTTCTCTAGAGATATTCAAAACCCACCCAGATGCGTTCCTGTGCAACCTGCTCTGGGTGAACCTGCTTTGGCAGGCAGGTTGGACTAGATGATCTCTGAAGGTCCCTTCCAACCCTGACCATTCTGTGATTTAATGCTTTTGCCAGTTTATCTTCTGGTTAGGCATGGTCCATGTGCAAGATTTTTCACACTTCAAAATTCTAAAGCCTATACTAGTCTCATAGCCTGCAGCGACACAGATGATGAACTTAATTCAGCATAAATGAGGGAAAAGCAGTATTATAACTAATACAGAAAGATTTACATGACAAGCCTGCTTTTTGTCTGGTAATTGGAGCAGTTGTAACTCTACTGGGAAAATATGAAGCCATGTATTTCTCTGTAGTCTAGCATATGCAACTACAAAAAGATTCTTATGACAGACTGCATAACAGCTACCCGTCTTCTGTAATACTAGCATGAATACATCTCCTAATAGCGTTTCCACTCTGCATCATAAAACTACTGCTTACCAAGCCAATAAGACTATGGATGCAGTCTCATTTAGACAGAGTTTGGATTGGTTTGGACACAATCACTCTTTGATACAATTGCATTTAAAAAAAAAAAAAGGCTGAAAAGGGCCTCTGATGATCCACTCTCCTTCTCAAAGCAATGCTAACTACAAAAAGTTAGGTCAGATTCCACAGAGCGTTGTCCAGGTGAGATCTGAAGGTATCCAGAGCCACTGCCTCTCTGGGCAACCTTTTCCCTTGCTTAATCATCTCTCTGTGAAGAATGTCATACTTTTGCCTAGTCAGAATTACACACACACACACACCCCCACACCCACCCCAACTTGAGAGCATTTCCTCTACTCCTCCTGCTGCACAGCACCAAGAGGAATCTGGCACCATTTTCTCTCTAGTTCAGGCAATGGAAGCCAGTAAACACATTCTTGTGCCACGTTCTCTTCTCCAAGCTGAACAAACACAGTTCCCTCAGGCCCTTCTCCTACAAGGAGAAGTGCTCCAGCCCCTTAACCATCTCAGTGGGGATATAGTGGACTCTGGTTTGTCAACAACTTTACAACTGCTGGACTGGGGCTGGCTCAGGCAAAGTCACCTTAGGTGGTTCTGAACCTTGAGTATAGACATGCTCTTTGTTCTCTGTATCTTGCATAATGAGACTGAAATATAAAGCTCACTGTTTCTCTAGTCCAGATTCTAAAACAGATGGTGAATGCTATGTAGTACCCTCTGAATGGAATGGATGGGAAAAAAAAATATCTTTTGTACAGAAGAAAATTATTTGGAATTCCTGGAAGAGTATTATCTATTTCTCTCAGTGACGAGGTCCACAGTCTTAATTATTAGATTCCTGGTTAGAAATAAACAACAGAAACCTGGGTATTTTTACAAATAATAGGTCTACAAAAATTACTAAGACTATACCTTGTCTTCATATACAATATTAACAGTTTTATTTAGATTTTTTGTTGGGGAAAAAAGTAGAATTTAGCACCACAACTTATACCTCTGAGCTGCTGGTACTGATAAAAGTCAGTGTTGAAATTAGTTCCACTGAAGATGGTGCCAATATTTTAAAATATTATACTGCAAACTTACTGCTGGCAGTAAGATATACTAAAAAGAGTCCTGGACAGTGAGGACTATCTCCAGTAGTTACAAGCAGCCAACTCACGCTCGAATATGCACCTCAAAAAAACCACACCCAGTGAATAATTGGTGAACTTTTAATTCACTGAAAGAAGTTACTGAATGATTTCACTTAAAATATCTCACACATTTAATTAGAGGAAAACAAATCTGAATGAGGACACCAAAACCAGAAAAGACTAAAAGAACAGAATTCTTACTAACAGGAGAACAACACGACTTAAGAGGGCAGTCTTCCTTATAATTACATCTACTAACTACAACTCAGTCAGGCCACTAGAGAAATAATACAAATTAGTATCAGTTAATGCCCAGTGATTTAAAACCACATTCATAGCTAAAAGTTTCTAATGGTATTTGTGTCCTGGTTTCAGTATTTAAGCTTCCTGCAATTCTAGAAACAAACTGAATTAATTAAAATCTCTTCATGCTTCACGTTTAAAAAAACAAACAAAAAAACCCCAATCCAGACAAACAAACAAACAAAAAAAAAACAACAGGGAGAGGGCTCATGACATAACCTTTTGTACCAAGCTAAAGACTGAAATTCATTTCTGTGGTTTATAATGGGATACCTTTTGGAGAGAGTTACTCTCTCTGAAAGCACTGCAGGAACAGCAGTCCAACCAAAAACATCTGTTTAAATTTGCACTGCTAAAGTAATTAACGGAAATCCGAGCAGCTGCAAGGAGCACTATGTTGCTTCTAAAAACCTCATTTAAGGAGTTCCTACCGCAGACACCACGGTTTAACTTTTCTGGAGGGTATCAGTCACAACCAGCCCGCGACTCACGGGACAGCGTGCTGAAGCTCTTCTCTTCAAAGAAAACCAACGCTTTTCAGATCAGAACGAGTGCCCCTCCGTTAGCCAGGTGCACCCGAGCGTTCTGCTCTCTGGCCCGTGAACAGCGAGCGCGGCCCAGGCACTTCTCCTCAGCCAGCCCGCTGGTCCCCGGCACCCAGTCCTGCCCCACAGTCCCGCGCCGAGCCCGGGGCCGCAACGGGACCTCCCGCCCCCGCCTGCCTGAGCCGCGACAGATGCTCTCGGCACCGCGCGGAAGAAGGAGGAGAGGCCGAGGGGCGCTCGG
>NW_009649570.1:4014726-4038569 GCF_000708025.1 Charadrius vociferus
GCGCGAGCGGTGGGGCGCGGGGGACAGAGCGGGCAGCGCCCGCCGGCGCGCAAGCGTCGGTCCCGGCCTTCGAGGGCGAACCGCAGCGTAGCTAATTACAGCCGCCTTGTTAGTTTTCCAACTCGTAACGCGTTATCTCAACAGCGGAAAGCTCGAGCTCTTGCGGGAGCCTAACCCAGACTGTGCTGCGGTGGGGGGGGGAACGGGGGAGAAACGTCCGGGACGTGAAGCCGAGTGAAAGGTTGCTTTCCGCCGTCGTTAGCTGCCGAACCCGCGACGGCCCGTGGTGAAGTGCCCCGACGTTTCGGCAGGGCTGCCTGCTCAGGTGTTGCCGATTGAAGACACGCAGTTACTAGCTAATAACAGGGAATGGCTTACACCTGGCAATGTTGTTTTTAAGCTACTGCAATGTATTTGCCGCTACAGCAAGCTGAATTTCAGCCTTGCTGTTACCTCACTGTCTTCCTGTAGAAAATGCTTGACACCCTTCTGAGGCCTGCCAATTTCAGGAAAATAAGGATAGTTAAAATTGCTTTGAGTAGTGGTGCTGTTCAGGCAGGCATTCCTTCTTACCTTTTAAATTAACCGATTTGTGTCAATAAACACAGATGCTTGTCCTTAGGCAAAGCAGTGAGACCCGTGTGCTCCAACTAAACATGCGAAAGAACTCACCTGTGCTTGCAAAACCATTGCGAATGAGCTCTCATGGCTGGACTGGGGTCTAAACCACAACCGCAACCAAAGGTGTTTCAGGTGCCGCATCATGCATCAGCCCATCTTGTGCATAAGAGACATAGTACTTAAACAAGCTGCCACCACCACTCCCAAGTCAGTAAATTAAAGAATACGGGAAAATATAAATAAAAACCTCTGAGTTTCATTGGTAGTTAATGGGTGTTCCGTTTATTATGAATCTGATGCTTTGACCAATCTAAATAAAATACTGGTATGGTTGGTATGATTTCTAACACTTTGCTGTGAGCAGGTTTGGATTTCAATGGGATCTGAAGGAGCTCTTGCAATGTTAGGTAGTTTGTGAATTTTAAGTGAGAAGTTTTGTATGTTTTCACAGTAGCAACACATAAAAGGTAGCACTACAGTTTACAGTGGAGTTAGCCTGCTGGAAAACCCCTGTAAATGAGTTCTGGCCTGTAATGAACCTTGTGAACAGTACACAGAGCAGTATAAGAGTCTATATATCAAGTTTTAAACATAAAAGCCCCTTCATTAAAATACCACAGGCAAAGAACCAGTAGGGTATTTTTGCTTTGTCCAGCTGTAGAAAATTCAACATCACTTGGAATTCCCAGTGCATTTTCTAAAACAGTACCAAAGCCTGGTTTTGATTTTGAAATGAGAAATGTCCTCATACTCAACATATCTTAGGGAGATTCAAACAAGCTGGCTATAATGTATAACAGTTTAGCTGGAAAACATGCCAAGGGAAATCCTTGCTATTTCATTTTAATACTGGGTCATTCAACTGTTAGAAACTGCATCTACCGAAGGCAGCAGCACGTTCAGCACACATCCCCACACGCTGTTGGGCATTGTGATTCCTTTTGCTAGGAAGTGTCATTTTGGGGTTTTTTTATTATATGATTAGGAAAGTGGAAATAGCACACCTGCTTGTACTCTTCAGAGGAGGAGACGTGCATTTAGGTTGCTAATATTAGGAACATTACAGAAAAAAAAAAAAATCAGTCCTTGTGTATATAGTATTTTTCATTACAAGAACTTTCTTCTTACAAAGTACTAAGAACTTCTTATTTCTTAGAGAGAACTTAGAACTTCAAGAACTATGTGATGTTTATTCTTTTTGCCTTTTCCCCCACATTTCATTCTTTTCCTGCAGTGACCAGTTAAACGCAATTTATTTACATAAACACAATACCATCTGATTTTAATCAAGGCCACAGGAGGACACAGCAGAAAAAATGGTTTACAACTCAGTTTTTTGCCTTCTTGTGTTTGGTTAACATGTCACTTTCATCTGAAATCCCATACTCATACCTAACAAAACAATCTAAATCTAACTTTCAGATCAAAAGAATGAAATGGCAAAAGGATTAAGAGAAGAAGGGAGTACACACAAATATAAAGTGAGTACTCCTCAGCATCTGTTTTAGAACTGTACTAAAAGCAATTAAAAAAATGGAGCAGGCTATTAAAAAAAAAAAAAAAGCATCTTTACCAGCCAAAGTCAACAGAACATAGGCAGGCAGTATCATACAGTTCATATATTGTTATGTAATAAAAAGTTTAGCAAAGATTGGAGCATGACTGGAAGAAAAAAGAATCAGTGATGCAGTCAAATTAAATACAGGAAGGAAAAAAGGCCATAGGTAACATTTTTATCACTAAGTTTTCATTTTCTGAAAGACTCAATGACACACGGTTTTTATTCCACCTTGATGCCTCAGTTAAATTCTGGAGTGCCAGTAATCAAGAAAACATTTCTTTCTCCTTTCAAACAGAGGCAAAACTATTAAACAGTAGTTAACAATGTGGTTTACTCTGTGGAATTAACAAAACTTAAGGCAAAATACCATCTACAGTGAAGTATTTTACTGACCAGATGTTTTATTTTTAATGTGAAAAAAGTGATCCTTCAATTTTTAACCAAAGTAGTTACTGGCATGCTTTGTATGTTTTGATTAGAGAAAATAAATACTGTTTGAAAGAACGACTAATGTAGTAAATTCTGTGTATACAAAAATCAAAATTCTCAGATTTGGGTATTGCTTTAAAAATAAATTTCAGGAAGGGGATTTTACTTCCCTGGAGGTTTCACATGGCAGACTGAAAAACATTAACAAGCATGAAACTTGAACAAGATGTTTGAATGCAATGGAATCACAGCTTCTTAAATGCCTAAAACTCGTCTGTCAAAGTTGTATTCCTAAATCACTCCAGTGGTTACGGCAATCTCAACTGAACGCTAAGAGTACATACTGAAATGTATGCCCACATAATACCTTCTCTTGTACTCCATTTCATCTAAAATCTCTTTTGTATCTTTTTTTTTTAAATTAAATATATATGCGTATATATATTCTTAAGTTCTCTCACATTTACCCTTCATGGGCTCGCTGTAGTTGTATATAAAAGAAGTAATCAATCTCACATTGTAAAGACCTTTAATGAAGCAAGCAAAGCTTTCTCATACAGGCTTCTAATAGTCAGGAAATTGTTAAAGACTGATAATGATTTCTGTAAAGGAAAATTTTTAGTCATCAAAATTCAAGTTCAAGGGTTTTAAATCAAGAGTTGATACTTAAACTCTCTTATGTTCATAAGCATGGACATTTGAATTTTTTTAAACTTTATGACCTTTATTAAATCAGGTCTTGTTATACACATCTCTTGCTTATGGAATAATTAACACACAAAAATATCAAATTGAAGACAGGAGTAAAATAGTATTTTCTTCCCTAAAAGAAGGGTGATAGTTATTTACATTCTGATTGTAAAATCATCCTCTGAAACATGCTGTGCAATAAGAAGCATATGTTTAGTCAGATGAGTCTTCTGCTCATATCACGATGGAACTACTGACTGTCAAGGAAATACCACTTTGCAAATTGTTTTGGAACAGCCACCACAGTAACAGCAGAGATGTACAACACAATCCTACAGTTACTGCAACGCGGAAAAGATTTTTAAAGGCAGTGAAGAGATGTTCGTCTGTGTCAACAGAAACAAAGCAAGTTACAGGCCAGAACTCATATGACTGTTTCATCTTTACAGCCAATCCGAAGGAACACTACAATGAGCTTGAGCACATATAGTGCCAGTTTAAAAAAGAAAAAGGAGTCTTTATTTACTACCAAGAACATCATAACACTAAGGGAAATAAGAATACTTCATGGTCAGTGTAGGTGTGATGACTTACTGACTCTGGATGCAAAAATTGTCACAGGAAGCCTCTGTTCACACTCCTCTCAAAGGTGAAGTCTTCATTTCACTGGAAAGCAATAGTTTTGTCAAGGGTGTTACTGGGTTAAAAAAAAAAAAAATCATCCTTTATCTTCCTATTGTGTTGTGAAAACAACAAAAACTAGCACTGTCACATGAAATGATTGATTACTTTATGTAATAGTCTAGCCCTTATTTATTAGGGCTAACACTACCCAGGCTAACCAGGTAAATATTTTTACGTCATCATTCATGCACCTGCTTTTAATTAAGAGATTTCTATATACTCTCACACACTGTTAGGTGACTCAGCAATTCAGCCTTGTGATGTTACCATTAATTTGCTAAACATTCACCACACTGACTCATTCTGCATCTTGCTCATTTCTCCAGTGCTGAGTCGGCCAAGCAGTATTTTCAAGTCTGTCAGCTGCCAGGTCCTTCAGGCACAGGATGACTGGTTTCTGAAACAAACACACATTAATTGCATGCTTTTATCTTGCCCCAATTTTAAAATATTTTTTCCCAAGCATAACTAACTTTACTTGGCAAGAGTACGAGCACAACTGTCCTGGTAAGAAGATGGTCAGCTATTATCTGGATGATGCCTTTATCTAGCATGTCTCCTTCCTTAGAAGGCCTTTTGAAAAGACAGAAATTTCAAGCTGTCTCAAATCACTACTAAACAGAAGAGTTTGTTTCCTAGATGTCTTAAAAAAAATTGAAAAAAGACAAAAAAAAGGCAGCATTCCTTCAATGCAGGAAATGTAAATATTCAGATAATTTCTGAACTTAATGCTGCAAGCAACACCAAACCAAGCACATGAATACACTATTTCTTTCACTAAAATAAAGCCCATTTGTGCATTTTGAACAATGAGAAAGCTTTCATTTCATCAATGAAACGCGCCTTTGTAGGAAATACATTATCCATGCCACAACGGGTTGCCGCCTCTTTTGAGTGTAATTCCTTTTCTAAAGGAAAAATGTGTTGGTTTTTTTTTTTAAAAGTCAGCCATCTACTTGAAAATGAAACAAATGTACAATTAGTATCCTAGGAGACTAATATGTGTAGCAAACCTTCCATTTAAGTTTCCTTACACGCTCATTCAGCAAAGGCCATTAGAATTTAACATAAAGTGTATCACTTCAGTAAATACTGCAAGACATAACTAGGCCATTACATAAAGGAATAACTTTTTATGTATAAAAAGCAGGCATATGTAAAAGAGTTCCAAGAAGTTAGGTGGTAAGTTTATGATTCATTAGGAGTAGTCAGCATGGACACACCAAGGGGAAGTCATGCTCCAGCAGCTTGATGAACTTCCATGGTGAAATGACTGGCTGGTAGATGAGGTGGAGCAGTGGACATTGCATACCTTCAGCAAGGCCTTAGACACTGTCTCCTGTAAGATCCTCATAGACAAGCTGTTGATGTATGGGTGGGATGAACAGACAGTGAGGTGGACTGAAAACTGGCTGAATGGCCAGGCCCAGGGGATGGTGATCAGTGGAACAAAGTCTAATTAGAAGTCAGTAACAAGCAGTGTACCCCAGGGGTCAATCCTGTGTCCAGTCCTGTTCAACATCTTCATTAATGATCTGGATGATGGGGCAGAACATACCCTCAGCAAGGCCGCAGATGACACAAAACCGGAAGGAAGGGCTGATAACACCAGAGGGTGATGCTGCCATTCACAGGGACCTCCGCAGGCTGGAGAAATGGGCAGACAGTAACCTCATTAAGTTCAACAAGGATAAGCACAAAGCTCTGCACCTCTGGAGGAAGAATCCCGTAACACAGATATATGCTGGGGCCAGCCAGCTGGAAAACACCTTTGCAGAAAAGGACCTAGGGTCCTGGTAGACACAAAGTTGAACATGAGCCAGCAGCGTGCTCTTGCCACAAAGAAGGCTAAATAGTATCATGTGCTGCATTAGGCAAAGTATCGCCAGCAGGTTGATGGAGATGATCCTTCCCTTCTACTAAGCACAGGAGCGTGTCCAGTTCTGAGCTACTTAGTATATGAGAGACAGACATACATGACAGTCCAACAAAGGGCCAAAAAGATGATTAAGGGACTGGAGAATCTCTCCTATGAAGAAAGGCAGAAGTAGCTGGAACTGCTTAGCCTAGAGAAGAAAAGTCTCAGGGGGTACCCGTGACAGGACAAGAGGGAATGGACACAAACTGAAACACCGGAGGTTCCGTCTGAACATAAGGAAATACATTTTTTACTGTGAGGATGACTGAGCACTGGAACAGGTTGCCCATAGAGGTGGAGTCTCCTTCCTTGGAGATACTCTGGACATGGTTCTGTCCAACCAGGTCTAGGTGGCCCTGCTTGAGCAGGGGGGTTGGACAAGATGACCTCCACAGGTCCCTTCCAACCTCAACCATTCTCTGATTCTGTAAAGAAATGAAAGCACAGAAGTTTTGAAAAAAAGGGAAAGTTTATTTATTTTAATATAAAAACATCATGAACTGCATAGAAATATTACTTCAGTCATCTTAAAATGTTACTCATCACATTAACACTTGGTAATTCCCAGTAATATGGCAAGAAACAAGACGGGCTAACAATTGTCTACGATGTATGTATTTACATTCAATTGAAGTTATGCATGCACAATAAGATTTTTAAATAAATCAAACGCACTGACCCCAAAAAAATCTGATTCAAGGTATATTTTAAATTTACATAAAGTACAAATAAAGTCTTCAAAACTTAAGTTCCTTGGATAAGACCAATTTTCATTTATTTAAATTTAAAGATAAGTTAGCTCCAAAAGTAGTAAGAAATGTAAACATCAGATACCATGATAAAAATCTTAAGGAATAACAACTTTGTCATAAAGTGCTGGCATATGCTTTCAGCTTTAGTTTCCAGATGTTTAAAAACAGAATACTAATGTTGTAATTTCAGTTTAGTAATATTTTTGCAGAATTTTTAAATTTTAAAGTTTTATAAACATTCTTTTCTACCTTTATCCATTACAGCTTTTTGACATGTTCTTATTTATCTTAAGTGAACTTTAACTTCTGAGTATGTATAAAAATACTATTTCATATTTTTAATTTACCCAGTTCAAATTACACTCTATGCTGGTGAAAAAACCCAAAAGGTTAGATAAGACTACAACTGGGAAAAGCCAAAGATTGAAAAGTAAGGGTATAAGGTACCTGAACACAATCCAACAACTGCCTCCAGCACAGCCATTTTATAATTGTATATATTATCAGTATCACTGAAAAAAGTTACATGAGAATTAATACATAGAGGAGACTCGGTGTGGTTCATTTATACCTAGGCATCTGAGCTTCATCCATGCTGCATATATCCATTACTTCATTTCACATGATATTAAGTCTTGGAAAAGTTTTACTTCTGTTGCATCTGAACCCTGTATGAGGGGATCACTACTAGCTGTCTGTACTTAGGGTGTCAAAGGGCTGCACCGGAGCAACCACGAAGCAAAATACTGATTTTGAATGCACTGACTGGATGCACATAGGCAACACTATCCTTATAAGGCTGTACCCTGGCTGGGGGCAGGTGAAGCAATTCATTAATACAGTGAAGTCCTTCCCAGCCAAGGACACTTGACTGTATTCACTTCCGTATCCTTATTATAAGAAGTAAGGCATGCAGCATAATGGGCACTAGGTCATCATTATATTCGCATGATACTGTTTGGGTTGTTGCTCTAGCTGCGATTTGTTGTATGCTGATAGTAATTGCGAATTGTGCCAATCTAACTCTTCAATTAAAACTTTTGTTAAGACAGATAACCTCTGGGCCTAACATTTCTTATTCACAAGTCAGAAATGATGACAACTAATCTAATATGGTAGGATAGGATAAATAAATTAGATCAGGTGAAAGTAAGATAGGCGAGGTGGAACAATGAATTAGATCTAAGTTGTCTATCAGAAATATCACCTCCCCTTTCTGAAATCTAAGCGACATGATTTCCATTTTTATTGGATCGTGAAAACTTCTGACAAACATAAGATGAAAAATAGTCTTACATGCCTTACACTTCAGTCAACTTCTCGCTTGTCAACGTTACTGTCACCCGAAATAAAGACAACAGTCCTGAATTCCCCCACGCATTATGGTGAAACCTTATATTGAAATCTATTTTTTAAAAAAAAAAAAAACCTGTTCCTTCCTTGTGCGAAGAAAGATAAAATGCAACCTTCTACCACTTATTATGTTCACCTCTCAGTGCCTAACTATTGACAAGTCCACAGGCACACCTGAAAAAGATTATCAGATTGTGATATTTTATTATACAAACCAAACGAAATCCAAGACAATTAAGTCTAAGCTCTGAGGAGTCGAAAATTCTAAAAGTATTTTAAAGTGCCAGTTGCTCTCAAAATTTTTATAAGAGTTTTAATACATTCTCTACACAAAAAGACTTATGATTAGGATTTTATCTTGTCAGTATTAGTTTCAGGCTGTTATGGCATGATTGGTATTTGCTCTAAGTCAAAACTTGACATAGGCATTATTTCCTCAGAGCCTAGAAACAGGAAGTGGAAGGGATACAACTTAAAAAACCAAACCAACTAAACAAGCCCAATTTAAGGCTTAAAACAATTATTAGGTAGTTTAACTACTAACACGCTGCAGTCCATTTCTCAGAGCGGGCATGAAGCTAAATTATTATGGATGACAATAACTGACAAAAAGATGCACTGCACTTCTACAGTAGAGGGGCATAATGAAAAGCTTTTAATTGCAGCTTCACTGGCAAAAATGGTTATTTTCAGTTTATTCAGTTATTACTTTTAACTCTAACGAAGCTTTTTGTTTTGGGGTTTTGGGTAGTTTAGTTGTGGGGTTTTTTCGTTTGGCTGTTTTTTTTTAAGATGAGGAATAGGTCCCACCAGGTAGACAATACTATTTCAGAAGTTTGATGAAAGCAAACTAACAAGTGTATCAAGTATTTACATCAGCATAAGACCCTCATCCTCTTCAAATATAACTTACTGATAAGAAGCAAAGGACCACTAACGCAAGGACTGACAGGCTACCTGTTTTCTATACGGGCATTCCAGAGATCCAACACAGGAAAAACACACATTATAATCCCTAAGCAGACCAGATCTATTAAGGCAGAAACACTTCCTCAACTACTAATGATCCTAGAGAGAAAGCAGTTTTCCAAACAGCCCCAACACATGTATCATAGTCCCAAAACATACCAACTTTAGCTTCCATTTAAAGCAATGAGAATGGTCACAAAGAAGCCCAGTAAGACACCTAGATTCAGCTTCCCTGCTTAGACCAATTGCTTATTAAGGCTAGTCATAAAAATGTGCACGTATTCAACCACTGTTTGGCAAAGCTTGAGTTTAAACTCACCTTCAGGTTTTAATTTGTTCACTCTGGCATAATTTTGGACTAAAACTTGAAAAGTGCAAAAATATTTAATTATCTCTTCTTAAAAAAAATAATTCATTTTATTGGTGCAACAATCCCAATTTCTCAGGAGTTAAATCCATTGCCAGCAATGGATAGAAAAGGAAGTACCAGCATAAAAGAATCAAAGTGCATTTCCAGTATGCCAATGCTGCATAAATTGGCAAGCCATAATCTTATATTCACTACTGAAATAGATTATGCCAAATTAATTTTATAAAAGTCTATATTACACATTAACATACAAAGTCTGTCATGAAGTCTTGGGGATACTGCAATGAATCATCAAAACGGAAACGTTTGGAGACTGTACTGCTGTCCTCTGGAATGTTTTCTTTGTCTTCCTTGTTGCTACAGGTACCATTACAACTGGATTTTACACTCCGCTCTTCTGAGCATTTTGTTGTGTGTCCTGGCATCAGAGAAGAGCTGCAAGTTTCTTCAGGGCTACACAAGAGTATATAGTCCCCTTGCTGCAACCACAAATGAGAAAGACAGGCCTCTGCTGTGGGTCTTTCCCTTTGAAAGAGAAAAGGGTAAAGTTGCTTAAGTTGATTTCAGAAATACTGGCAATATAATTAAAATAGCTCTGACACATGCTGAGAAATTTTAAGCAGAATTGACACGAAAAAGTTAATATTTTTGTTTTTCCACCACTACCACTGCTGCTAAAAAACACATCAGACCCTACCATAGTTAAGGTTAAATATTGGCAACATGCACCTAAATTTTAGTTGACAGCTTCCCCTACTGCTGAGTGTCAGAAAGGTAAGCTTTTTATCAGAACAAGGAACAGGTATTTCTCAACCAGTATTAATAGTCCCTTGGAATGTTTTCAACATTGTATATATATATATGTGCACATGCTTATGC
Organism: Charadrius vociferus; assembly: GCF_000708025.1. Taxonomy (NCBI): domain Eukaryota; kingdom Metazoa; phylum Chordata; class Aves; order Charadriiformes; family Charadriidae; genus Charadrius; species Charadrius vociferus. The sequence goes on from NW_009649570.1 coordinate 4,024,953, forward strand.
TTTTGAAGTCCTATGCTTTATACAGACTATTGTAAACAGGGAGGCTAATGAATATTCAGTCTTTAGGTTTTCAAGAAGGGCCAAATAACACGGTGTCAACAACTCTATGGCATTTTGCAGTCTTTTACTCTTGCAATTCATGAAACTAGTGTAAACCCTTCCAAAATCTAGTTAATACTAAACAAACAACAGATTTCCAAAATTGTTCCTTTGCATAACCTACTATAGTGCTACTATAGTTTTCATCATGTTCTGTATTGTTAAGTTCATATAATTATAGAATGGTTTGACTTGGAAGGGACCTTAGAGATCATCTACTTCCAACCCCCCTACCATGGGCAGGGACACCTTACACTAGACCAGGTTGCTCAAAGCCCCATTCAACCTGGCCTTGAACGCTTCCAGGGATGGGGCCTCCACAGCTTCCCTGGGCAACCCATTCCAGTGTCGCACCACCCTCAAGAATAAAGAATTTCCTCCTAATATCTAATTTAAATCTACTCTCTTTCTGTTTAAAACCTTTACCCTCATCCTATTGCTACACACTCACTGATAAGGAGTCCGTCACCATCTTTCCTGTAGGCCCCCTTTAAGTACTGGAAGGCTGCTATAAGGTCTCCCGGGAGCCTTCTCTTTGCCAGGCTGAACAACCCCAACTCTCTCAGCTTGTCCTCATAGGAGAGGTGCTCCAACCCTCTGATCTTCTTCGTGGTTCTCCTCTGGACCCACTCCAACAGGTCCACATCCTTCTTATACTGGAGGCCCCAGAGCTGGATGCAGTACTTCAGGTGGGGTCTCACAGGAGCGTAGCAGAGGGGCAGAATCACCTCCCTCAACCTGCTGGCCACTCTTCTTTTGATGCAGCCCAGGACACAAGTTGGCTTTCTGGACTGCAGGCGTGCATTGCTGGCTCATGCTGAGCTTCACATCCACCAACACCTCTCCTCAGGGCTGCTCTCAATCCATTCTCCACCCAGCCTGTATTTGTGCTTTGCATTGCCCCAGTCCACGTGAAGGACCTTACACTTGGCCTGGTTGAACTTCATGAGGTTCGCACGGGCCCACCTCTCAAGCCTGTCCACATCCCTTTGGATGGCATGTTTTCCCTCCAGCGTGTTGACCGCACCACACAGCTTGGTGTTGTCAGCAAACTTGCTGAGGATGCACTCAACCCCACTGTCCATGTTGCTGAAAGATGTTAAACAGCGCTGGTCCCAATTCCGATCCCTAAGGAATGTCACTATTCATTGGTCTCCACTTGGACATCAAGCCATTGACCGCAACTCTGAGTGTGACCATCCAGCCAATTCCTTATCCACCCAAAGGTCCATCTGTCAAGTCTATGTGTCTCCAGTTTAGAGACAAGGACGTCATGTGGGACAGTGTCCAATGTTTGCACAAGGCCAGGTAGATGATGCCAGTTGCTCTTCCCTTATCCACCAATGCTGTAAACCCATTGTAGAAGGCCACCAAATTTGTCAGACACGATTTGCCCTTACTGAAGCTACGTTGGCTGTCACCAATCACCACTTCATTTTCTCTGTGCTTTTAGCATAGTTTCCAGGAAGATCTGCTCCATGACCTCGCCGGGCACAGAGGTGAGACTAATTGGCCTGTAGTTCTCCAGGTCTTCCTTTCTTCCCTTTTTAAAAATGGGAGCTATGTTTCCCTTTTCCAGTCAGCAGGCACTTCACTGGACTGCCACAACTTCTCAAATATGATGGATAGTGGCTTAGCAACTTCATCCGCCAAGGTCCCAAGGATGCATCTCATCAGGTCCCATGGGCTTGTGCACCTTAAAGTTCCTTAGACAGTCTCAAACCTGGTCGTCTCCTACAGTGGGTGGTTCTTCATTCTTCTAGTCCCTGCCTTTGTCTTCTGCAATGCAGGTGGTGTGGCTAGAGCACTTGCCAGGGAAGACTGAGGCAAAAAAGTCATTGGGTACCTCAGGATTTTCCATGTCCCAGGTAACCAGCCCTGCCATTTCGTTCCAGATAAGGCCCACATTTTCGCTAGTCTTCCTTTTATCACTGACATACCTGTAGAAACTTATCTTGTTGCTGTTGACATCCCTGGCCAGATTTAATTCTATCTGGGCTTTAGCTTTCGTAACCTGATCCTTGGCTGCTCAGATAATTTCTCCCAGGCTACCTGTCCTTGCTTCCACCCCTTGTCGGCTTCCTTTTTGTGCTCGAGTTTGTTCAAGAGCTCTTTGTTCATCCATGCAGGCCTCCTGGTGCTTTTGCTCTTTGTTGGGATGCATCGCCTCTGAGCTTGGAGGAGGTGATCCCTGAAAATATTAACCAGCTTTCTTGGGCCCCTGTTCCCTCCAGGGCTTCACCTCATGGTACTTTGCCTAGCAGATCCCTGAAAAGGCCAAAGTCTGCTCTCCTCTAGTCCAGGATAGTGAACATGCTCCTCACTGCCCTAAGGATCTTGAACTCCACCATTTTTCATGGTTACTGCAGCTGAGGCTACCCTTGAGCTTCACATTCCCCACTAGCCCCTCCTTGTTGGTGAGAACACGGTCCAGCACAGCATCTCTCCTACTGCAGCAGCAATAGCAGCACAGCACCTCTCTACTGCGTTTCCAGCAAGTGCTATGGAACTTGCTAGAAATGCAATAGAGCCCACTACTTGTTCTTAACTCTGCCAGAACACATAGATATTTTCTGGTCAGAGAACTGTAGCTTTACAGAGTTGACTATCTGAGGGCAGACTTTTCTTCTTAAGATTCAAGAAGGTATAGTCATCAAGAATTGGAATAAGGAAAAAGACCAAAAAAAGGTTATTGAAGGTATAATAAAGACTCAGAGATGTCCAGAAGCAAAAAAACAAGTAGAGTAGTAACTGTGACAGAACATCAAACATCCTGCAGGTCCACACTAACGTTTATCAAAGCAGGCTCTTCATAATTCCTTCACTTATGATACTATGGTGTTCATGAGTTATTCCACATATTGACAAACCCTCTATGTGAGATGCCAAAATAGAAAGGACTTGTTCATCGTTGATCCTGTCCAGACATGAGTTTGTATGGAGTCCTTATTTCATTGAGGTAGGCACTTCATTGATATCATCTCCTATTGTCCCCTTCTACCAAAGAATCGCTCAACCAAACAACAGGGTGACGACTGCTTAGTGAAGAAGACGACTGCTTAGTGAAGAAGACGGGGACTACATCGTCTCACCACAAATGATAATACATAGCGCTATAATTGATAATACCTGATCATGCCTAGTAGAACATGACTAACTGAATTTACTGAATATTATTCCCCCATATTTACTTTTTAGGGTGTTTTTCTTTCTTTTTTTTTTTGCTGTTGTTGTTTTGTTTTGGGTTTGTTGTGTTAGTTTTTTTTTTTTATTGCATGTGCTGGTGCAACAGTTCAAAAAAATTCCAGATTTAACACTATACAGGAAGCGCAGACACAGTTAATGTCTGTAATTCTACCACTCTCAAAGACTATCCTCTCAAAGTTCAGCTACTTTGAAAGCCTTCATTAAAGTCTGAACTCCCAAAGAATGCAAAGTTATGGAAATGTGCCTTACAAACAAAGTATTTTGTACTTTTCAGCGAGAACATTTTTTAAAAAAATTGAACATGGCAAACCACTATATATTTCTGAAGAATATATGTTCAGTCACAAGAGTGCCAAGTTTTTATATAAAATGTATTGAAGTAAAATGATACATTAAAGATAAGTCAGAAAACAAGAAAGTACTGCATCAAAAAGATCGCATTTTTCTCAGCAAATTGTGCAATGGCGTTAAATTATAGACAAGAATGTGACCTTTCTAGAATGTATTTAATCAGACTTCTTAATAATCTGTCCTCTGAATGAAAATATAAAGAAACTCAAAGCACAAGCCTGACTACAATAATAGTCAGACAGTGAACCAAAAGATCCTTTTCATACATTATGGAAAAGCATAGACCTACACTTTTAAATATCCAGCTGATAATACCAATGCATTGCAAAATGTCTGACTGATCATATCAATGGTATTAAGCTCCCGAATTAAAATTCACTTTTTCTAGGTGTTCCACAAACATAAAAGATAATATTCTTGCCTGGAAGAGCTTGTTACTTACTCTGGATTTTTAATGAGAAGTTTTTGAATGAAGTCTTTGGCAGGCTGTGAAACTGATGAAAATGTTTCTTCTGAATAATCCACGTTAACTTGAGATATATTAAGGTAAGTTTCTTGATTATCAGCTCCCACAAATGGAGATTCTTGTGTTAGCAGCATGTATGAAATTACACCTATGTTCCTGAGATAAGAACACAATATATAGTCCTACTAGGATACCTAAACAATATAACCCCATATTTATTGTCATACAGATCAAACTTCCTGATCTATACCACACTCAAAGAATTAAAAACATCACATGACGTCACACTTCTATGTGATACAAGCATGTATGCACATGCACACACAAGGAAAGCTATGTATATATCTCAATGAAGTGATTTTTGAAAATTGCTTACTTTCAATATACCCCCTTTTCTTCCCATTGAAATTGTTAGCAAAATTAAATATATCACTTCTACACAGCCCTTGCTTGGACATATGGCAATTCTGGATGATAGAACTGCAAAATAATAGACTTTCTAATTTGCATGTAAATAAAAACACATCCTTCACTACAATTCTGGATGAAGTATCAAAGACTGAGATTTAGTCCACCTCTCTGTACAATCGACATGTCTTACAATATCCCCTTCCTGAGATAGTTTTCCCTAAGGACATGAATGCAAGTACCACACATCACGTGACTTACTAGAAGTCTTAGGTTGTTTTCTGACACATAATAAAAATGGTTTTGTGATCTGATAGATCAAACTTTAGTACACATTACAGCGTGGAAACATGCTGCTGTGTTTGTCATTCTGAGTAGAGCATCAATAGTTTGTTTTTATGCCTTCCCACAAAAGCAGACAAATAGTAAATGGTTAAAAAACATTCACTAACAGATTTAATTCCTATTACAAGTTGAGAATTTCAAAGCAGTAATTAGATCATAGCAACTTTAAAACTTAATTTTAATTATTTAGATGCCTAAGAGCATATGAATATTTTATGTTTTTAAGGAAACATCCCAAAGCCAGCCTTTACACTAACATAGCTTATGAAATTAATAGGCTACAAAGGTATACTTAATAAAGTTGTAGATTAGTTTAAGGTACTTGTCTCATTTTTTATGACTCGTTCTGTATATATTGCTCTAAAGATAAGAAGCAGAAAGTTAAAATACTTATCACTGGTATAATACAATTATTTAATGATACAAGAGTGGGTAGGGAGGAGTGTCCAAGAGTACTTAATACCTGATTCGTGTCATCCAAGAGTAACAATACCTAAAATATGCTATCCAATCATTGCTATTGTTCCCTTAGAACACACACCTATACTCCGCGAGCTCAGAAGCCACCTGCATTCCCTACTAGGTGTGCAACAGACCCATATACAGTAATTCCTGTAAGCCCCGATTTATATCCTGAGGGCTCCTTCCCCTCCCAACTCTCCCTCTTTGGGAAGCCCACCAACAGAAGGGTATTCTTGGAAGCAGGATAAAACTGCATCAGAATCTGGATCTGGCCCCTACATTGTTAAGTGGTCATCAACAGAATGAATTAAGATAGACAACCTACCACATATCTGTAGCAGTGGTAATAGGATCGTAGTTTAAGATTTCTGGAGCTAGAGAAAGAGATGGGGAGAAGAAAAACACTTTAATAGATGTATTTTTCAGTGGCCTTGAATCATGCACTATGTTTCTAGCGTTTTTTTGCCAACCATTATTATGAGACTAAACATGCAGTTTCAATAATCAAGTTTATTATTTTCAAGCCACAAGAGGGGAAAAAAGGTTATTTCCATTTGATTAGGCACACTGATGCTTAACTGGTTCACACTAAAATGGCACTATATGCCCTAAAGTCTATTCTATCCAAGCCCCAAGGTATTTTCTAATCAGTATAGAGCTTTTTAAGGGGAACGCATAAAGGCTTCAGCATATTAACACTGCAAGGCCAAGTGACCAAGGCAATTTTAGGATCAGTGGCTGTATCAGTATGCTATATAGCAAGTTATTGACTACAGATTGAAGTGCTCTTAAAATGGAGTGTAGGCAGATCATTAAGGAAACCTGCCCCTTGGAGAAGGCCAAGTGTTAATGGCAATCTTTCCCTTCCTGAGGAATATTTTAATCTCATTAAATCATCATACTAGACAGCATTCCTAATTCAAAGAACATTTCTTTGTGCATCCTAATGTTGTATTTCAACTCTAATCAAAAGAATTTAGCAGCCAAAATTTCTTGTTGATTTAACAGTGTGCATCACAGCAAATACTATAGCATGAAATTAGAGGTGTGCTTATCAATATAATTTGGGATTTTTTTGGTGCAAATATTTGACTACTCTAATAACAAAACATGCTGCCTTGTCCTGTTGTTCTTTCTCCGGTAACGACTGATAAGCTGATAAGCACATTACATGAACTGTTTCTGTTTTCTCAAAACCACACATCAGAAATCGTGACACAATTCTTCCATACCTAGATACTCTGTTGTTCCCATGATCTGCCGCAGTTCACTAGAATTCTCAAGCTTCCGAGACATACCAAAATCTACAATTTTTACATCACCAAGAGGATTAACGCTGCTTAGCAAAATATTTTGAGGCTAGAATAGAAAAGATTTAATTCTCAATTAATAAAATATAAGCTGCAAAAGATCCCAATGTACTAAATGACATTTCACTTTCTACTATGCAATACTTATTGCTAAATTTTATTTTTAAAAATTATTTAATCTCTAATACACACCTTTTTCTCCTCATCTTTGTTATGCATTTAACAAATGACTTTGATAATCGTAATATTAAACTGAAGATAAAGTACGAAAATAAAAAGTCTGCTGCAGCCTCACCTTTAAATCAAGATGAACAATATTGTTTTCATGCAAGCAGCAAAGTCCTTCAAGTATTTGTCTTATAAGCCTTATAATATCCCTTTCACTGATTTTGTCATCCAGATCTGGGACACATAAGTCAAATATTTCTCCTCCAGCAGCACTGAAACACATTTAAGGACACTTATGTATTAAGTTTGAATTTTCAAGCTTAAGTAAGGAAAAGTTCTATATACAGTACATGTTAATTTATTATATTCTCAGAGAGGCTGGGAATATCGTTATTATTACTTTTTTTTTTTCCTTTTACATACACTTATGCCAAGACACATCATATAAGCACTTAGAAAAAAATAAATCTGATGATGCTTTTTCTTTCCTCATAGCTGGCAACACCAGTTAAGACAGTGTAATAGAACTTCGTGGCTGAAAACCTCACAATGCTTTGGTACTCTCAAGCACACTTTCCTGTAAGCAAGAGTGAAGATGCCTTCAGGAAGATGAGTTCTATCATCATTCCCTAACAGAAGGAGCCTTTCTCTTCAAGTCAAATCTAAATTTTTTTTCCATTAGACCAGTTCCATAAATAATTCAAAGCAACATATTTCCCCACCCCACCCCCCCATGATGTGACTTTCGTTTAAGTGTAAGAACTACAATGCAATGAACAGCTACAGTTGCTGAAGAGTATTTCTGGAGCAGGAGGAAACTGCATACTTGCCATCCTAGGTCATGCCATTCTGATGGAAGACTGAAAATCAGGTATTTCTATTAGAGAGGTACCAGGAAGAAAATGTAGCATGCTGCTGCTGATTATATACATATACAGTGGCCTAGTCAGTTAGCAAGCAGTATCTTCCAGAACTGAAGTAGACACAGAATATTCAGAAATACAAGGACACAGTTCTGTCACTTTGCAATCTACCATTTCTACACTAACAACAAAGATGAGATTGACAAGCTTCATGTTTTCACACAGCCTCTCAAATACATCTTCCTGAGAAAAAGGCTGTTGTTTACTTACAGAAAATCCTACTATTAGTACAGCATAAAGGAAGCATGGAAATAACCATGCTGAGTGTAGTTTATTAGTTCTACACTTTGCCAGTCTTGTTTCCTTTTGTGCTGGGTTTGAAATCATTATTCAGCCTGTTCTAACTGCCTGAAGTTTCTCTCTCTTAAGGATAAAGAGCTACCTCAAAATGACAGATCCATAAACTTGAATTTCATCATTAGCAAAACGCTGAGTCTATAAAAAAAGTTAGATAACGGACAACATGGATAAACAGTCACTATCCTGCTGGAGCGATGTGAGGTGTCAGTAATGCCTCCCCTCATTGCCTTTATGACAAAACGTAGATGAGGCAAAGAGCAGTGGATGTCATTTACTTCAACTTTAACAAGGTTTTCAACACCGTCTCCCGTAGTATTCTTGTATCCAAGTTACTACATTATGGTCTGGATGGGTGGACAACCAGATGGGTAAAGAGCTGAACAGCTGTGCTGAAAAGGATTTGGGAGTCCTCACAGACAGCGAGCTGAATGCAGCAAAGCAACTCAGGAGCAAGTTGGGCTGTAATAAGAGGGGCACAGCCAGTAGGCTGAGGCAGGTGACTCTACCTAGCATGCTAGACCACAGCTGGAATGCAGCACTCTGTTTTTGACTCCCCAGTTCAAGGAAGACATTAATAAGCAAGTTCAGCACCAACTGAGAATGTGAGTAAGGTCACCAGATGACCCGTAGCATACATAAACATAAGACATCATCAGAAAAATAATCTAATAGAATCCTACACAATGCCAAACTTTGAACCGGCAAGTACAGCTCAGGAAATTCTGATTGACAGTCCTTTGAAATAATTGGACCAATGTGCAGAGCAGCCAAAACAAAAGCCAACCTACATGGCTATCATCAGGAAGGCTACTGAGAACAAGAAGTAGCAAAATGATGCTCAGTATAAGATCTTAGCATGTAGTTCTGGCTTCTGTATCTTCAAGAAGCATGTAAGATTAGTGGAGACACAGAGAAGGGCAGAGAGGACAGACAGTTGCTTTACAACAAGAAACCAGAGAGACACTGACTCTTCAGTTTGGATAGAAGATCGAGGGGGAAGTCTATGTATGAGGCTTACAAAAACTAAAGCTGCTTTAGAGATAAAGAACGAACTGTTATTCACCAAATCCCACAATATGAGAATTAGGAAGCACCCGATTAAACTAGCTGATTAGTTAAAAACCGGTAAAAAAGTATTGCTTCACACAGTAGGTAATGAACATCTGGAGTTTATTCCACCGAAGTAGATAGGATCATCATGTTCAAAAAAGGACAAACAGATTCACAGACTATAGATCCATAAACAGACACTAAAAGGAACACACAGAGAGGTATCGAGGTATCCTCAGTAAAATACCTCTGGTTGCTGGGAAAGTGCAAAGAGAATGGACAGCAAGAAGTAGACAGGCTCATAGGCTCCTTAGCTCTTCCTAAACAGCATCTCCCTACAGCCACTGCTGGAAACGGCAGCGGATTAGACAGACCACTGATGCAACTCCGTAGGGCCTTCCTTAGTTCTTCAATGAACAAAACTAAATAGATTTGAAAATTAGTACAGCTGCCTGGCACAGCTGTAAAATGAATTAATACAGCTGTCAGGTTTCTCTCTGAATAACTGGATCCCTCCAATTACCCTTGACCCTCAAATTAGAAGAGTAACAACCTCTGTTGTAGGGCTTTTGAAGAAGTATTCATGTCTTTAGTAATTCCCTCCACAGAGATGGCCTTATGAATTAGCATCCGCTTCTGTCCTTTATTTAGAAAATGTGTGCTTACACAAACTGATTCTTACTACTACATCTTTCAGAGAAACCAGTCCAACAACAGCGAGGACCATATGTAGGAGGAAAAATACAGCTACACAGGAAATGCTTAAAAAATATTTTGAGTAAGAAACTTGTTTCTTGCAATTCTTTTAAAGTACTGCTTCAGAGTTCTGATAATGAGACACAAACAAAAACACCTGCTTATTCTGCTACTGAAGGATATAATTTAGAAGCATAATCAGCCCTCTGCTTATCCCAATAGAATTAGGAACACTTACTGCAAGACTTCTGAACACTACTACAAAGTAGACCATTTACACCAATGTAGTACAAGGGACTTGTTTATTAATGCTCTGTAATGAAACAAGACTAAGACAGCTGACCTGAAACAGAAGCAGTAATGTCAGTATGGCTTTTATGTGAATTTGCACTTGTTCTTGATAAGAAGTTCAAAACTTGTCATCTGGACTTGTCTTTACTTCTACATTATTTATTATTTTAGCCTTCTCAGAACAACAAATAATATGCTAGGGATCATCTAGTTCCAGGAAGAAAAGCTTTTTTTAAGATTATCTAACTACATTAGGAAAATTTGAAGGAATTTATCATGGTGTGTGCAGTCCACTGTTAACAGCTCTTCAAATACTTTGCACATGAAACTTAAATTCTAGAGAGAGACTTTCTGAATTAGTTTCACAAACTACATTTTTGTTCCTTGCATTCCAAACAGAAATTTACACATACACCAAGTATGATAGATAATTCAAATTAAATTCCCCAATCAGACTTGCTTTTAGAGCTAACAAGAAGCCACAGGGGCATCTAAAAAGAAATGGGAATTTTGGAGGAAACAGCTCCAAAAGCCAAACAGTTTTAAAACAACAAACCCACTAAATTTAGAAGCTCAGAACCCGCAAGTGAATTGCAAGGTTTCAGTCATCAAAAAGCATCAAGCCGTGACTGAAGTTCACAGAACATGGACACGCTCTGCTTCTCTGAAATCTGTGTACTTGGTATCAATGGCTACTTTTTGGGCAGGTATGATTTAAGATGCATCAAAGCACTGTGCACTTTCTATAGGATTCAAGAACATTCTCTCCGCTCAGCTTGCATGAAAGATTCTTTGAGGGAAAAAAAAAAAAATAAATGTACACCTTAGACTTTGTATTCAGGTTTTATATTAGATTAGACTGACCTGAAAATCGATCAGAGCTTTTTTACAAAAATCCAACTAGCAGAAGAAACAATCTGCTCTAATTAAACAGGCAAGCTTCAATCAAAATTACCCCCCTGAGATAGTATTTAAAGGCACAAAAAATATTTCAGTTTGAAATTGAGTGGAATTGTCTATGAAACCGAGTTATGCAGTGGGAAGAAAGAAGTATCTCTTTTTTCATAGCTTTTAGTAAAAAAAAATAAAATCTTTCAGTACATTTTTTAAAGTTTTGTGTACAGAAATACTATAGGTTTCTATGTATTTTGTTTAATGCCTTATTTATTGTTATTGTTTGCAATAACTCATTAGCTTTAGATGTAACAACACACACATACAAACCCAAAGATTCAAATTAACAGCAATTGATTCAACTCTTGCATTTACACGAAAATAAATCATACCAAAAAAGTCCTAAGAGCTTATAAAGTATATCGTGTTAGCATAATGTATATAGCACACTGTTGTAATTCTTCCGGGTGTTCAGGCAACTCCTGCAAAAAATGAGTATATTGACAGATTTGTAACTACAAACATGGGACATTTGATGAAGGCATACTTACTATTCCAACACTAAGATGATTTCATTTGCTGTTTCATAGACTTCGTGGAGATTAACTATACGAGGATTAGATTTCATTAATTCAAGTACGGCAACTTCATGAAGAATCTCTGCTTTGCAGTCTTGACCTCTTCTTCTTTTCTTCAAAAATTTAGCTGCATACTCTTGGCCTGTGGATTTAGCTATACATTTTCTAACCACAGCACATCTTCCTCTACAAAATAAAAGGGAAAACATTAAGACCCAAGACATAAAAAGTAAGTAAATTGCCATTCGAAATAAAAAGGCATAGCAAATAATTGGAAACTAAAAAAAATTTAAAAATTATCAGGGTAATGCTATGTTTGGCCTGTTCTTACACTATTCCCTGAACGTTCACTTTCAGCCACTGTAAGAGAAATGATACTAAGCTAGATGAAGTTTTGTGGAGACCCAGTACAATTCCTTTTATACAGACTAGCTAAGCATTAAATCAGAGTATCAGGTTACATAGACATTCCTACTGTAGGATCATAGGATAACTCAGGTTAGAAGGCACAACAAAGTATCCCAACAACGAAGAAGCTGGGCTAAAAAGCCAGGAGGTCTGCATGGATGAACAAGGAGCTCTTGAACAAACTCAAAAGCAAAAAGGAGGCGTATAGAGGGTGGAAGCAAGGACAGGTAGCCTGGGAGGAATACAGAGAAACTGCCCGAGCAGCCAGGGATCAGGTTAGGAAAGCTAAAGCCCAGATAGAATTAAATCTGGCCAGGGACATCAGAGGCAACAAGAAAAACTTCTACAAATATGTCAGTGATAAAAGGAAGACTAGGGAAGATATGGGCCCTCTCCGGAACAAAACGGGAGACCTGGTCACCCAGGATATGGAGAGGGCTGAGGTACTCAATGACTTTTTTGCCTCAGTCTTCACCAGCAAGTGCTCTAGCCACACCATCCAAGTCACAGAAGGCAAAGACAGTGGCTATGAGAATGAAGAATCACCCACTGTAGGTGAAGATCAAGTATGAGACCATCTAAGAAACCTGAAAGTGCACAAGTCCATGGGACCTGATGAGATTCATCTGTGGGTCCCAAGAGAACTGTCGGATTAAGTTGCTAAGCCACTATCCATCCATATTTGAGAAGTTGTAGCAGTCCAGTAAAGTTGCCACTAATTAGAAAAGGGGAAACATAGCTCCCATTTTCAAAAAGGGAAGAAAGGAAGACCTGGAGAACTACAGGCCAGTTAGTCTCACCTCTGTGCCCTCGCAATGTGCACTCACAGCCCGGAAAGCCAACTGTGTCCTAGGCTGCATCAAAAGAAGTGTGACCAGCAGGTCGAGGGAGGTGATCCTGCCCCTCTATTCCACTCTCATGAGACCCCATCTGGAGTATGGCATCCAGCTTTGGAGTCCTCAGTACAAGAAGGACGTGGACCTGTTGGAGCAGGTCCAGAATAGGGTGACAAAGATGATCAGAGGGCTGGAGTACCTCTCCTATGAGGACAGGCTGAGAGAGTTGGGGTTGTTCAGCCTGGAGAAGAGAAGGCTCCAGGTAGACCTTATAGCAGCCTTCCAGTATCTGAAGGGGGCCTACAAGAAAGCTGGAGAGGGACTTATTGCAAGGGCAGGTAGCGATAGGACAAGGGGGAATGGTTTCACACTGGAAGAGGGTAGATTTAGATTCGATACTAGGAAGAAATTTTTCACTGTGAGGGTGGTGCGACACTGGAACAGGCTGCCCAGGGAAGCTGTACATGCCCTATCCCCTAGAGGTGTTCAAGACCAGGCTGGATGGGGCTTTGAGCAACCTGGTCTAGTGGGAGGTGTCCCTGCCCACAGCAGGAGGGTTGGAACTAGATGGTCTTTAAGGTCCCTTCCAACCTAAACCATTCTATGATTCCATGACTTCTGGAGGTCTCTAACAAAATCCCCTGCTTATACTAGGGCCAGCTATGAGATCCTACCAGGCTGCTCAGGGCTTTGTTGAGGTTGGCAATATTCTATTAAAAAAACCCTCAACCAAATTATAGCACCTACAGGATACAGTAATAAACAAAGCAAAACCCTGTGAAATGTAGAGAACAAACACAGAAAATAAAGCATATTTGTATATTG
>NW_009649570.1:4038618-4042491 GCF_000708025.1 Charadrius vociferus
CATAAAGAGAATTTCCCTCCACAAATCATGTAGTGCTGCTAAAAAAACCCCGCCCGTATCTGCAAAATATTTAAAAACATCTTAACAGAAAGATACCCACTACTTAGCATTCTCTTTGTCAATTACAGTTAGACAAAGTATACTGCTTTATTTCCTAGTCAACTGTTTAGGTATGGAAACAAAAATGTATTTTGGCAAAGAAATGTTTTTAAAAGAAAACCACATACTGTGGTCAAAACACCAAGCTGACCTTTTAAAAAATTAGGGGAAAAAAATGCAGTTTTTTAAGCCAAGTTATAAACTCCTGAAAAAACAAAGTTTTATAATCACAAGTTTTGCGTTTCCAGAAATGTCTAGTTGCATAGTTGCAAAGTGTTTTCAAATGATACAAGAAACATCAAGAAACAGTTACAAAGCTGTGTACAAAGAATGAGACCTACATTTATGTCTTTGAAAACACTACACCTTTCCACGCATGTTTTTTGTTATCACAGCATACCAAGAACAAACTTAATGAAGGTGGTCAGTATGAGCTATCTGACTTGCACTTTTTCAACTAAATTAGCTTCTTTAGTAGAAGACTACATTCCCCTGCAGGCTTTGCCTTTTTTTCCTGGTGGAAAAAAAAAAAAAAAAACAAAAAACACCAATGCCTAAAATGAACACCTCTGAAGAAAAACAGAAAAAAAAAGCATGTCTGAGTCTTTTTTGAAAAATCTAGACTTCAGTATTTTATCAAAAAAGGTATGAGCATCTCATGAAAAATAAGATTTCCATTTGCAAATAATGATATGTTAAATACAGTTTGTGCAAATCTTACTAAATTAAGCATGCAAAGTTGACCTTTAATCATACTGCTGTCACTTATTTAGAAATAAATTCAACAAAACAGCTTCTGTGTCATAATTTATTTCAAAATCAATGGGTTATAGGATTTGTCTTTTTTATAAAGCACCAAATTTAGAAAGGTAAGAGTACAAAACTCAAAAGAAAAATTAAGAGGTAAAAGTTATTTACAGTCCGATACATGCACACTCTTAATTTCAGCACCTATTTGTAAGCCTGAAATGGCCAAGTCCTTTCCCAACTGTTAAACCAGCTTATGATTGCAGAACATTTGAAGTTATTGAGCTGAATTTTGTAACAAGCCAAAGTTTAAGATACTCCCCCACAGCTTACATTCTCGTTCTAACATCACATCACCCTGTCAACCACAAAAGTTTCTCTAAAATTAAAAAAGGGGAACTGGTTGAGTTTCATGAGAACAGCAAGATCTTCCCTGATAGTTTTTGGACATCCTCCTTCTAGTTGCTGCAGGTAAAACAGCTTTGAGGGTCAACAGTATCTCCAGATAGATGATGTAAGAATTTCCACTTGTTTATACTGCATTTGTTGTGTGCCAATTATTAAGACAAAATTATTAAGACACGAAATAGTTTTAGAGCAGTGGAATTTCCCCGGAAATGCAAAAAAAAAAAAAAAGTGAGATCTGAAGTGTTGCTCTGAAGCAAGCAAAGTGGTTCCCATTCCTTGTTGTCTGCAAAGCAACTGCTTAACCATCACTTTACAGCCTAGTTTTATGAGATAAAAACTGATTTCAAGTTGTTTTCATATCCCAAGTTATAAAACCACAGAAATTTAACTACTTCAAAAGAAGCCAAGCCATCCACACACTGGGGACAAACCTACTTAACCCACTAAACAGAACCTGCCTGCTTCGTGAGTCAGTGTCTTAAATACCGAACATCCTAAAAGATAAGGGTGTGGGAGGAAAAAATAGGACTTGGGAAGCTTAAGCAGAGAAGAACAAAAGAACCATTGACTAAGTAACCTGAAGAGGAAGAAGAAAATTGCAAGTGAAAAGAAAAGCGTATTAAATCTTTTAGAAAAGTTTCAAAGAAAGATGAATTTTACATCACTTTTATATATAAGTGTTCTAAAGACTTAGGAGATTTTTGAAAAAATGCATACATGCACTGTTAGGCCAGGAAAAATAAAAAATTATGTTTCAAAAAACATACTACTCTGCTTCTTTTTCTTTGCATTTTGGTACTTATTTTGTTATGCCTGGTTTTGCATGTACAGAAAGTATTAAAGACTGGTTTTTGGAATCCATGCAAAATCTATACTTTTGTTTGCTTTAGACATCATCTCACAGGTATATATAATCTGAAAATCCAGCATTTTAAGAATACTGGAGTTCTAGAGGATGTTGCATATTAACTGCTTCTATGGAGCCTAGAATTCAAAACTAGAGCTGACAAAAGGGTAAGAAAAGAGGAAAGTTATGGGCTGCAAGGCGCACTTATAAGAGTGTACCAACTAAAGCACATGCTAGGAAAAAAAAAAAAGACACCAAGGGAACAATAAAGGAAAAAGAGCTTACAAAATCACACGCAGAAGAGCACCTTTGCTGACAAAACAAGTTAGAGGTGCAAAGGATCGCTATGTGGCACAGCAATGCACAAGTGTGAGACTGACCCATGCCACTTCTGTTCAAGGAACTTAGAAACACAACCATGGCATTATGTTTGCATGGCTTTACACCCAATTCCCTGAGTATTTTCAAGGTATGAATTAACCCAATGATTAGTCAAAAAAGCATTAACTGAGATGTCTGAAACGGTATCATAGATATCAAGGGTGGGTTTTTTCCCTTTTGTTTTATTTCCTATTTTATTGTTGCAAACATAAGCAAGGGAAGCAGGCTGCAAAATTACTCTGAAACAGCAGGTTGTTACAAACTTAGACTAAATGCTTGAGGGTGGGAGGGGGAGAGAATAGCGTTTGTTTTCTGGACTTCAAAAAACTCAGAAAAACAACCAGGACAACCAACTCAAAATCCCTATTCCCTGTCTTGCAGCCTTACCCTATGTTATCTCTTCTTTAATTTACGTACTTGGAACGTGATGTGTGACTAGGCAGGGGAAATGGAAGAAGAGGAACATAATCCCAGATCAACATGCCTACGAAAACAGGCTAAATCTCTCTGACATGGAAAAGGCCGGCAACTTATGCCTCACTGTATCTTGTCCTGGTCCCTGGAGAATCCGTTGGATACTGCAAAGGAAGGAGTGGGAAAGGGAGAGGCATACTTCATTCCCCATCTATTACCACAAAAGTTTGCTGGAAAAGGTCTATCACTGCACAAAGAATTCTCTTGCAGCAGAAATTCCTCTTACTAAAATAAAATAAGTAAGAATAATCTTACCTTCCTAGTTCTTTTGATTCAAGCATATAAAAATTGTAGAAATTGTCTGTCTTGATTTGTGTCTGCAGAGATGTAGCTAACAAGCCAGAAAGGCTTTTATTCTCCAACTTTCTCCTCGACATATTCAGGAACAGGTCTCTCTATTCAACCAGTCACCTGTTAAAGCAAAATAATTAAAAGTTTTGGAAATCCCATAATTACAATGCAGGAAATTATACAAATATTAAAGTCTATCAGACTAGAATAGCCTTAAGTTTGTTCAGCAGTGACCTGAAAACAACACATTTAATCACTGTAAAAATAAAACCTGAAAGGAAGACTAATCAAGACATACAAAGAAAATTAATCACAAGACTTTTTTAATAAATAATTTTAATATTTGAGATAAGGTGAGTTTTTTTTCCCCCCTGGAGCATATCAACAAAATATTAGGGATAAGCTTCAGTTCCAGTAAAAATGTAGTTATTAACTACTTAACTATTAATGGTATGTGCTTTTTTTTTTTTTTTTTTTTTCTTTTTTTACCTTTCTGCAAATAAGTTTTAACTCTTCTTTGGATTCTGGGTAAGTTCCAGCAATTCTCTTAAATTTACACTTTTAACTTGTATCCCTGGGGTACTTAACCAAAATTCCTTCCTGTTTGTTGTCTGCAACACAGCAGG
>NW_009649570.1:4042509-4044080 GCF_000708025.1 Charadrius vociferus
ACAAAAAAGAAGGGTGGTTGTTGGTTTTTTTTTTTCAGTGGGGAGATTCACATTTCTTATTAAGCTCAATCATAGCTCCTCTAAGTTTCACTTTAACACTAAACTAATTGTCAGAAATCAGCATGAATGGACATCCTCCTCTTTGCAAGTTCAGATCATTTAGAACCAAATGATGTCATAATCCTGATTAAATTACCTTAATAAACCAGTAGAATGGCACATTATGAAGATGCACTCACCCACATTATTTCTACTACTATTAAAAAAAAAAAAAGCCAACAGTAAAAATACTGGGGTTCGGCATTCACATTTATAGGCCTGAAGCATCTCTTCAGGTGAAATGCAAAAGCAAAGCAGAAAAAGGTTACTGAAGGATAACAGAAGCCTTAATTGATGGTTTATTTTAACTTAAAGAGTAGGTTTATCTTTATTAACGAAGGGGAAAAAAAAACAACCACAAGGCAAATTACAGTTCAGATACAGTTAACAAACTTACAAAAATTCACTTTCAGTTTTCAAATGACAGAAGTATACTATCAGAAACTTCTGGTGGAGCACTCGAACTGTGATTCAAATATAACCCAGTACTCATCAAACACTGTTCCAATTACCAGTTCTTGGAACATGGATATTCACACTGGAACTATTTTGGATTTAAGTCGTAATTCATGCTTTAGCAAGAAAAAAAAATACTACACAGTTTAAGAGTATCTTCAAAGTATCATTTGATCAGTATGAAATAACTTCTTAAGTTATCAAGGAGTAACAATACAATCTAACATATCACCTTGTTTGTAACAAACATGCATTCCTTTTTCCCCAATTATATGATACCTCATCATTTAAGAGACTGATTCAGATGTCTGAAATTTTACAAGGCTCTCCTTAGAACTGTACTCACTAAATACATTTTAACAGTAAAAGTTATTTTGTTACTGCAGTACTTCAGCACAAAAAGATTTATTTATATTAGACAGTTGACTAATTGATCAAGAGCTTACTATTATCGAATTTATTATATAAGCTTTCATTTTATATCACTATTCTTGAAGAGTTATAAGGAAGGAGAACTTTTGTCATGTTGAATTAACTTTGTTTCTCTAGTAAGACACCACATCTCTTTTCCATGTGGTATCATCAAAAATGGAGAAAAATATATTAACAGTAGCCAAACTCAAACAGGCACATAATCGATAGAGAAGAATGAAATCCAATTTCAAATCCAATTAGCTATGAAAAAAGGCGCGAATTCTAATACATTAACTATTTCCAAAATTAAAAGTGATGTTTGCGTTGTTACACATCGCACCACAAGCCCCGAGTAACAGACATCAGAAGTGTGGATCTCCCAGCAATTTGCAAGGTTCTCACTAAAGAGAAAACTTTCCACTAAATTATCTTTAACTGGGCAAAAAGTCACTTGATTTAATTGTTTCCAAGAAAAGTCAAGTCCCTGCTCCGGGCTAGGAAGACGTTCATCTTCAGCAGAGAAGGACCACGGCCGAGCAGCACCGGCTCAGCACGCGACACCGCAGGGCCCGCACCTCCCTCGGTGGCGCCGGCGGCAGGCA
>NW_009649570.1:4045227-4065751 GCF_000708025.1 Charadrius vociferus
CCTGTCCGCGTTCGGGGCGGCTGCGGGAGAGCCATTTTGTTTGGCCGCCTGACGGAGCGCGGGGCGAGGAGAGCCGCCGGTTTGGGCGAGATGCACCGATAGCATCTCCTCCTCAAAGGGCTGTGTTTAATCTAAACGCTGTAATGAGGCTTATCGGTGTGTACGCTGCATCCAGGAGTACCAGGACAAAGGGGAAACGTCGAGGCAGTGGGGTAGCGCAAGGTGCACTAGGTGCGATGGTGTAAAGGTCAGCTGCACAAAGCCTTCCCTGGCACCGCTGGCGCTGGGGAGGCTGTGGGGAGACGTGTGAGGACTGCAGCGTTTTCTGTCTTTTCTGGTCCTGCATGGCTGGGGATCTGACAAAGAAACCCTCAACCACAAGACCAAAACCTGCGTGCGCTTACCAGCAGTGACTGCACACGGTTATGCTTTTTACATCATGTTTACGATGCAGTTTGCAAAGTCTCAGGTGACGATATTACTGGCAGTTCCAGTTAAAAACAGAAATTGGTATACCAGTTCTCACTGATATTTGCATTTTATACAGGCGCACATCTCTCACAGGGCTTGTTTGACAATCTCTCTTTTTAATGCATGTAAGTGGCAACTGGGTCTTCAGAGCCTCTTTTTTTTTTTTCCCTTGGGGTCTTTAAAGCAAAAGAAAGTTAAAAGACTTTAACTTGTGGTTTCAAAGACCCTCATTGAGGATGTAAAATAGCCGAAAGCACGATTTAGAAATAAGTCAAAATTAGAAAAAGTTCTAAAATAGCTGCAATTTGTTTGCCAAATTGATTTCCTCTGTGAAGCAATCCAACCAGCTGCCCTAGAAATTTGCAAACATCCGTTTTGTAATAGATTTGCCATAAAGGCAGTAATAGTAATGTAGCATAAGAGTTCCAGAGTTATAAATTTAAATTTCAGCAGTGCACCATAGTTACTGGGTTAATTTTGTTTATGCCATGGCACTGCCAGTGAAATGAGTAATCGCTGTGTGCGTGGCAAGTATCGTACTTAAGTCATGCTGTCACAGCAATTCTTACATTAAGATTAGTTAAAGTAGTATAAATGAAGATGAGATATGCAGTTTGAGAAAATTGAAAGTATTCTTGAAGACTTCAGAATATGTTCTACCATGCAGCTGGCACAGTAAGATATACCACAGTAAGAACAAGAGGTGCTTTTCAAGAGTTAACTGCTGCTCGCTTGACCTTCCCACTAGATTTTTAGCATTGTGAGCTGTGGATGTTTTTGACAAAAAAAAGTCCAAAATGTTTACTCTCTCCCACAGAGTTCCACCATCTCTGCAGAGTTCCAGACCATACCCTTTCTTCGTTACAACATAATTTCAAGTACATCTCCCAAATAAAAATACAACATGCAGACAAGATTGGTTTTGTTGAGAAGCGTTATTTGTGCAGTATGAAAAGCAAGCAGCATTCCAAACATACCAAGTGATCCACAGAAGTAAAATTAAATGACGACTACAATTAAGATGTTCTAGGTTATTATAGCACGTGGTGCCAAAAAGTAAATGACAGTGCTCATGTTTGCCTCCTTAGCGGCTTGTGTGTCTTCACCCATCCTTTTCAAGGCCAGGATTTGTTCTACTCTCCCTTTAAGTTCTGAAAACCCAAGACATACTAAAAATGCTTCATGACATGTGTGTTATTGTAGTCTTGGTTATCTGTTTATATAATACCATAGAAACATGTACGGCACTTGGAGAAGGGTATAATTGGCAGGACTCCACCCTGAGGACTTTGGAATTTACTTAGATACACCACCACAGAGAATGACAAACAGGCAGGGTGGAGAAGGGGGAATGGTAGGCTGAAGGTCACAACAGTACAGGATCATGAACTATGCTTATTAATAATACATGCACCTGGTCATTAATTGCTGTTTTTTAATCGTCCCAAAAGTATTAGCTTCATAATTCCCATTCTTACCAATAATTTCTTCTCTTGCTTTCCTTAATTATCTATGCATTACAAAGCTGGCTTTTTGCAGTCTGTCTTCTTGATCAGTTACCCATTTGGCAAAGCTGTGATGTACAGCTCACGTTGATCAGAGCCAGAGGTGTTTTAGGAAGCTAACCTTCTGGAAAAAGCTCAGTTCCCTCAAGAAGTGCTGATTTCAGCTCAAACGTGTCATGGGGTTGATGTAGTTTGGACTGAATAGACAGCAACCTACCCTTCTCAGCAGATAACTGCATCGCTAGAGAGGGGGACAAGTGGACAACATTAAGAGCTGCATAGATGGAAGCTGAGAATGTCTGAGCTGCCTTCTCCAACTCGTTTGTGGTAACTTCTTTGACAAGATGTTGACAAAGCAAGGCTCTGATCTGTAGCACCAAATAAAAGCGTCAAAAACCATAAGGCAAATGAGTAATTCCACCAAATTGTTAAGTGCCTCTGTGACATCACCATTCCACAGGGCAGTACGTGCTTAAGTAATGTGAAAACACGTGCAAAACAAAGCCTTACCTGAGCATCTTCAGTATCCTGCAGTTCAAAAGTCATGGGGAAAGATCCACATCTTTGACATGTTGCCTCTACTACTGCAGCCTTCAAGAAGCAAGAGCAAATCTGCCTACAAAATGGATGTGCAAAGTACCCACAGCTGTTTGCTTGGTTGAAGAGCGTGGAGTTGGCATGCCACACCACCACACAGAGCAGGCTAGCTGAAAAATGTGCTGATTTAGTGCATCTCAGATTATAGCATAAAGCTGCCTGTCTTCAGGGTGATGCTCCTGTACTTTCTGATACTGATTGTTCTTTCACTCTGTGGGGATAAAATAAGCAAAAAAAACCTCAACACCCCACCACCCTGTACAGATTACCCACGTCCCAAACATCTACAGGAGCACTGTTGGCTGAAGCAACCTCTCTGATACCACATGCCAACCTACAACACGAAATGCTCAAAGCACAGAATCAGCATGCCATCCCCTGCCATGACTACAACAGTCAGTTCTGGAAATTACCTGATCGTTGAATACAGATACCCACCTCATCCAAAGAGAATTATCATGGTTTTATTTAATACAGGTTATTTTATTTTTTTTTAAAAAAGACTTTTTTTTTATGCTCATGCCAAAATCTCTGCAAGAATCCCACCACATTTGTGCATAGGAAATAAGTAACAAAAGGCAAGCCTCAATGCAATGGACAAATAGTCTCAGTATTTCACCAGGTCACTGCTTACCAGAATCACCCCAGTGTGACCCGGCACAAGCTTTGTACAGAATCCAGTCTTTATACCGAGGGAAAAATGAGCAATTGCTCAATACATGGCGTCAGTTATCAGTGATCTGGATGAAACTGTCTCATGAGCCTGCTATCAAGAACTACGACAGAGAACCGAGTCTGAAAGGGCTAAAGTCTCAAAGCCTCTTCTCTTTCCACAGCAGCTCTCCTTCAGTGATTTAGGTGAGCTTGCATTGCACTTCTGGTAGCAGCAAGATACCACAAAATTACTTTCTAGAAAAAGTTTTAAAATAATAGGAAAAGTAATTCAATATTAGATTCTAAAAAGAGTTTATATAAAACACAGGAGAAATGACAACTTACCATTCAACCATCCTGGAGCAAAGGTCTCCTTGGACTGTTTTGGTGGGGAGACCCCTTGCCTAAGTGCTGAATAAAGACCGATATCTCTAACTGGAAGTAGTATAATCTGTTACAAAAGTAGGAGGAAATCTTGGGGGAGGGAGGGGGCACTGACTTTTATTAAAGACAGAAAAATCTGGTTTTCCCTGAAGATGTTTCCCCGTGAAAATACAGCGCTCTTTTGTGTTACAGCCACTGTTGTAAAGTATGTCACTGCCAGTTCTGATGCTCCATTCAAAAGCAGAGACTCTTGTGAAGCTGGGGCCTCTCCACCGTGTTGCCTGTAGTATCTGGTGCTTTGTTTGCTTAATTTGTGATAGTCTTTGTATCACACATAGTTCTTGTTCGAATTACATTGCATATGGCTGCAGAAGCCTTACTTTCTCTGCTTCCAAAATTACAATCTGTACCATGCCAGACTCCACAGGCCACCAGAAGTCACTCAGAAAAGGTGATGTACAAAAGAGTATCCTGTGGTTTCTCTAAAGGTTCTAAAATGCTGCAAAGGACATGGAATGATCTAGAGAGAAGAGGTACTCATTTAAAAAAATGTTGCTACGATATATTCAGAGGCACAATAAAAGAGTTGATTTCCAAAGTGGATTTTTTAAGAAGATTTATTTTAGTTAAGTGATTTCATGATGAAACATGGTCTTAAACAAAATAGAGATCAGTATGAAAATAAAATTATACACAGAAAAATCTTTTCCCCAAATGTTTTTGAATAACAGGAAATACAACACAACAGTCCTGTATTCAACTGAGTAGATAATTATGCAAATCTGTGAGCAAACATTATAGTACGTTCCTTGAAGGCAGGCACAACGAAACACATTGTGTGCCCCTGTAACACACTCAACACATTTCGTATCTGCTCTCTCTGCCTCAAAGAAATAAAGTGAAATGTGATGCAATGTAAATGGAGAAAACGACATACACCACCTTAATGCTTGAAGCACATATTCCCCATTTAGTGTTTTGTGAAAGACGTATACCAAATTCAGATGAAACTTAAATTGGCTTGTAGAAAGATAGAAAAACTTGATACTGTAATTGATATATAGTCTTGTGAACACTTAACTGAGAAGTATGGAAAGGATTAAAAAATACACCACATGTGTTCTACTTAAAGCTTAGAAATAAATACGCACTCTGTATTCTCAGTGCCTTAAATTCTTTAAAAACCAAAGAACTTGGTATAAAATTATATCAAGTAATTGTCAAAAATGAGGGAGATGCACCTATATACCTGTTAGATTCTGGATGCCTGCATCCCCACTACAAAAACTTGTAATACTATATGCACTTTCAAACATGCTGAATAACCCAAACGATAGCCTCGCAAGGGCAAGATTATCCACTGACTGGGGGGTACCAGTATTCCATACCACATCCCTCAATACCTTCTTTTTCTTCAGAGTTTTCCCTTTCCATACTGTACCAGCCCTTACAAGTACAAATGTTCAGTCACTTATACAAAAAGCAGCCTTGCTGATCCGGATTCGTGGATGCCCTCAAGGCTATGTCATTCCAAGGAAAAACAGAGTACAAAGTATCCTCCTAAGATGATTTTTGTTCTTAATATTATTATAATTCTTCTTCCTCCCTGCAATGCTGATAATAAACAGCAGTCTCCTGAGTGTTGCAGACTCTTTGCAGAAAAATGTCCTGCTATATGGAACTATTGAACCATTATGGTCCAACGTACTAGTTGTCTTCTAGTTTCGGACTTAAAGTTTATATAAAACTCCTACCACTTCAGTTATCACGTTGAAGAAGAAAACTTGCTAGGAATTCTTCTTTTGACTCTTATACTGACTTATCCAATAGTCTTGGCTTTTAGGTGAAGAACCAGGTCAGCGTTTAGGTAGAGAACCAGGTCCTGAAATCTTCCTGCCCTCTTGCACAGTATTTTTTCTGATAATGTCATTAGAGTGCGAATGGAGTCAAGACTTGCATCAGCTTGGCCAAAGCCAACTAGATCATTGAGAATATTTTAATTACCTCAAATAAGCTCTAGAAACATCATATCAATCCCAGAATGACAAAATGGTCTTTGTGGAAATTCATGGTTCTTACACAATCATAACACAAACCTCAACCATCTAAAAAAAAAAAAAAATAATCTACTTTTTCACATCTAAATGTTAGGGATTTGGCCCATCACATTTAAAGTGAAAGTCACCTTCCATACTGATGATTTAACTTCTTATCAGATGTTACTTGTCTTGCCAAATACAGCTAGTAATAAACAGAATAATTATTTGTACAAACAACAAGAGTAAAGAGAACTTCCAGACGCCACCCTTATTTAGAAGCTTTCATTTCCCTGAGAATAGTCCAAATAAAAAAAACCCAAACAACCAACCCAAAACCAATAAAACAAGGGAAAACAACAAAGAAGTAAGTTTTCTGATTGTGTACTTTAGATTTTCAAAACCTAATAATTAGGCAAAATATGTCTTGCAGTTGCAGTAACACTAACGTACCTCATGATGATTAGTCCTTTTCCTGGGTACATTATCATAGCCTAATTTTCAAGCAAAAAGTATCCCCTTTTGTATAGCCCGTGGTCAGCACAGCGCACCGCCCTTCTCCCTATTTGCAAAGTCTAGTCCTTTTTCTATCCCTACTCTTTCAGTTTTGTCTTCTCTGTAGCACTATTCCACGGTTGCATTTTGTATGCTCTGTCTGCTGTGTGGAACTACCGTATCTTATCATTACAGCACCTACAATTACATTCCTTCCTTAGCATTATTTATGAGGCTTCAGAGATTTATTTGCTTATTCATACAGTAATCTGTTTTAAAATTACTCAGCTCCAATGTCTGACTGCAGTCAGCATGGCAATCAAAGATGATGTCTCAGCAAACTCTTCTTTTATTGCCCTGATTTATACTGCTAGATGAGTATTTCTAACTATAAAAATTGTAATTCTCATTTAAAATGAGAGATGCCGAATAATCAGTGGAGTATGTCAGGAGCTGCATGTATTGCAATTAGCCGGCAATGCAGATACGAACGTGCTTTTGGAAGAAACCAGTTCAGGGGCTGTATGACAAAGCCTCCATCTGGGGAAGGCACAGTCCTCGCTAAGGTAATAAATCACCTGCTGCCGTGATTTCTGGATCAGCACTCACCTGCCTCACTGCAAGAGCTACTCACCCCTCCAGCCAACAGCCTGAAGCAGCCCATGAGGGCTGAGAAATTCTGGCTATAGATAACATTGCAAGAAAAATCCCCTGCCTCGTTATTAATTTTGCAAAACCAAAATGAAAGGAGATTTTACCCTTGGATACCTAATTGACTGTTTTAAAAAAAAGATTATGATTCTTTTTCTTAAACTGCTCACAATCTAGATGTCAACGTAACTGTGATACTGTCGATTCTCTGGACTGAAGGGAGCTGCTCTTGTTGCAAAGACGACCAGTTTAATCCTTGATGAAAAAATAAACAAACCCACTCTGATACTATAGCTACAGTCAGTGTAGGTGGTCAGCAATTGTCTCTGGGTGATTGTAAGATTATGTGCAATTAAAAGAGAGAGGACGGCCAGCCTTTGGAAGGCAGCCCAGAATAAGGGAGACCAGAGTCCTGTGGAGTTTTGTAGGTCTATACATTTAAAAGCTGATTACATTGATGTCAGCACAAAACTATGTTAAATTAGTGGAACAATATACCTCCTGAGTGCTTAGCAGAAGCCCTCTAAGTAGACAAGGTTTCTTCTAGTAGGGGCTGAGTGAGAAGTTTCTGAAAGTTCTAAAAAAGAAACAACTGAAAGACAAAATACAATTTTCATTATTCAGAAGTTTTTAAAGGGAGGAAGGGTTGAAGGAAGCCTATCTCAGCTCCCTTTCGCACTCCCCATAACTTTAAGAAATTTGTCAGAATGCATCTCTCTAAATTTTTATTATTACTGTTCTGCAATGTAATCTGACTGCATTTGGTACATAAAGGAAACAAGTCCAAAACTCAAATTATTGTCTTAGAAGGGGGCTGATCAATGAATGTAAGTAATTATTTCACATAGTCCTCAAGAAATATTTTAATGGCATTTTGAATACATACAGATACTACAATGGATTGTAACCACTCCAGAGGAATCCTTGACTGTGATCCTTTTACCTACAGTCAGGAGGAGCCTTTCTAAGCAGCGAACAGGATGTCGTTATAATGTCACTGATAGTACATAGAACTCTCAAATTAATCATGAATTTACCCTCAAATACCGATTGCATAACATGCAAAAGCCTATGAAGTAGAGCCCTAAATGAAGTTTCAACCTGAACAATACCTTTCTTTACAGTACAATTACTTTAGAAAATACTAGAAATGTTTGAATTAAAAACTTTTCATAGCAATGAACATTTTAAACAGTAGTAGTCTAGTGCTGAGGGTCAGTCTGAAACTGAACTGGAGCACTATGAAGCTCGTGGTCTGTTTGAAAGAGATGCAAAACATAAACCAACATAAACTGTGTGTTTATATGGTAAGCTTTACAATTTTGCATACTGCTAACAAAAATGGGTTGTAAAAAGGCTTTTAGCCTTACTGGCTTTACAATAAATTTCTTCTTTCTCCCTATTATTTACCTAATGTATATTTATTTTTCCAGCAAACAAGCTATTTCAAATTCAAGCGCCTGAACTCTTTTATTGTAAAATATTTAGGCAAAAAGTTAGACTACTCCAACAGCAGCCACTGTGGTTGTGCTAATAAAATTGTAAAGGATTTTTTACTTGCAATCGCTGAGCTAGTCAGCCTATAACATTTCTGCCATTTTGTTTTGTACCGCATAATTGAGCCAAAATGCAAACCGCGTAAGAAGCCAGGTTTGAGTAACTATTCTGAAATTTCACGTGGAGTTCAATTTGCTTGCCTGGGGAGGAAAAGATGAGAAGGGGAAAAACCAGTGGTGGTTCAGTACAAATACTGTAAGGTTAATGTTAAATCTAAGTCTGTAATCTTACAGCTGGAGACTTACTGCTTAATTCCCATCAGTGCTAACAAGAATAAATTACCCCTCCACATAAAAACAATAGCAAGAAAAACATAACTATTAGTATAAAGTAATACAAATAATTTTCATTTGCTGAAAGGAATTAACTTCCTTTATGCTATGGGAAATGAACTTACACAGGGTATTCACACACAGCTGCCACAGATACCCCTTTTGTGAATAGGACTTCCCTCAGTCTGGAGACAGTGTGCCTGCAAGCATCTCCATAAACCACTGCAGAAATTCAGTAAACATCTGCAATTAATACTGCTGAGATTACATTTAGTAACCAGATGATACCATTACGAATGCTTCAGAAGGAAGCTTTTGCCTTTTTTTTTTTTTTTTTAACTTTTAAAAGGATTAAAAATACATAAGAAGCCACAAAATTCTTCTCTTTCCTATAATTTTAAACTGAGCAAACTACCAGTCCAGGCCTCTGCCAGTTTAACTCACGCCAGAAACTTTGTCTGATGTCCTGCCAGCACACTGCTGCATAGATTTTCAGTTTCCCTGAAGATTGCATATATTCACCATACATGACCCGAGGTTAACCACTTCAACGTGGAGCGTATGGGGTGCCCAGCAGGCCTGTGTACACAGATGGATTTCACCCTAGATACTCTCTAAGCCATCTTAACACCTTTTTATGGTGGTAGGTTCATAACAAGGATAAGGAAAATTATGTTTAAAAGCAAAAAAAGGCTATTAATTGATGAATAGTAAGGAAAAACAGCAGGCAGGGGGTGGGGGAAAAAGTTTGCTTCTGGTCAGCGGGACCGCATGTTAAATTGGATTTTATTTTGGATTGAAAGACGGCTTTCCCGTGTTACCCTGCAAGGTGCTGCTGATGGTGTGACAGAGGCAGCAGATGGCTGTTTCCTGCCTGCTGTGGGCAAAAAAACTGCTACCCTAACTGCTGCTGGCTTGCAGGTGTTGAACAGGTAACCGCTTGCTACAGTAGGTGCCGCACTGCATAATTCCATTCATTACAAGCTTTTTCCGGTGTATTTAGGAGTGTTATGGTTAAATGGACTTCTGGCAGTGCCAGGTGAGCAAAGCACACCTCTGCATGGCTGGGATGCTGGCAGGAGGTGGGCCTGGCCCTGGGGCGCCGGGGACAGGGGCCACTCGCACCTGCCACGCTGCCAGGGCACCTGCTTGCCGCTTTTTGGCCAGCAATGCCTTACTTAAGCGTGGCTCCGCTTCCCGGCAGAGCAGGAAACACGGGCCCCTCACAGACTCTGGATGGGGAGGTGTCCGCAAGAATTAGTCTGATGGAGATGCTGCCGGTTAAGTTAGTACATGCTGTCATCATGCTGTAGCGGAAGGGAATCTTTTGTCTACTTCAAGTTGATGGGCTTTTTCCCCCTCCCTAAATGCAAAGCTCATTAGCAACGTCTGGAAGAGCTCTGTGGAGATTCAGAGCTTTCAGAAAGGCTTCTCCGTTTTTCTCTATCTGGACCCTCGTGCCTGCCACAGAACGTCAAAAGCAAAAGCACCGTGGTCACCTGTTGCAGTCACCTGCAGGACACGAAAGTTGGCTTTCACCTGGGACATGTTTAACAGGAATGGCTTCCCATGCTGAAGGGACAATATTCCACACAGTAGCCAGGAGATGTGGGTATTTGAGAAAGCTCAGGCTTCCTTTCCTGTACTCCCTCCCTGCTAATCTCTTCAGAGCAGCAGCATCGCTTACATCAACACAAAGAGCCGGCCCAGTACCCGAGGCACTGTAGGTAGCCATATCTGGGCAGCTAACTCCTCATTGCTTTCAAATAGCATTTTTCTAGAGTCCCCCAGGTGATGTTGGCAGCAAAGGAGGAAGCAGCAGCTTCTTCTCGGTCTCCCTCAGTCTTAACACTACAGGCATTCTAGATTTTTATTTTTTTTTAACTGACAGCTGCCCCACTTGTGACGCTGTCATATCTTCACAGAATAGCGGATTATCATGACTGATTTCTATTATTTATAAACGCATAAATACAGAACAAATGTGTGCAGTAAATACATTTAAATAAAAATTGACAAGATGCATTTATTGTTTTCGATTTGTACAAAAGCATAACTTAAAAGGCAGACTAGTATAAACTTACTTTGTGCCAAATATTTAAACTTCTCATTCCAAAGAGTTTCTGGTTCAAAACTTGTAGGTACAGTTTGGGAAATCTCCTTTTTAGACCACAGATTAACACAGTATTGTAAAATCAAAATTCTGCAGTCCTTCAACCAAGCAAAAGTTGCATTCTGCTTCGAGTGCCAGATTTTAGCTACTCAGTGAATGGATCATATGAAACATGAGCCATGCTGGAGTGACCTGATGAAAAGTCAGTTTGCCTACTGCTCATTTGTGTTCTCAAAAAAGATGTGCATTAGGATCTGTGACATGCAATCATAGCAAAGACTGATAAATATATGTGTAAAAATAGGGTGACATGTTTGGATTTTTCTTTGCTACTTCATACCAGCCGGAAGTAGCGTAAGAAAACCTCTTACTTAAGCGAGTCCCAGATGTCATGAATAAGCTCAATTATTTCTGAAATAAAAGAATGCTTTCACTCTGATTTTGCAAGTGGGTTTTCCTTTGCACAGGTAACATTGTCTCAGTAAGCCTGAAGGTTTTTCTCAGTCTTTGCTGCCACCACCACAGCTGTACCTGCCTTCCAACTTGGGTGGAGCGGCAGTCTTTGCCGACGACATCTCCATAGACGTTCACCTCCACTGGAAAAAGACTCCCACAAGAACAAGCAGGATACCTCCCTGAGATGCCCTTTCAAGAGTCTCCAGAATGAGAACGTAACTTCAAAAGCTACTTGTCCCACCGAACAGGGCTTGCTGTGCTTCAGTGCTATCAACAGGGCTAGCGCAAAGCTAGATCCATGTTCTTGTCATCCAGTATCCAAGTGCAACTTCCTGGAGTTTTAAAATGTGGTGGATGCACTGTGTGACAGCAGCTGTACAAGAAACGGTGCGCAGCTGCACAAGTGTTCCACAAGACCATCTGAAGGAAAGTACCAAAAATAGATGCGAGCAAGCCTCGTGTATTTCAGCAAAATTAAGCATAAAGAAATTGGTGTCCATGCAGTGTTTGATATGCCATAAAAAACTCTTTCAAATAACATTTGATAAGAAAACTATTTATCAGTGAAAATGCAAGCTCAGACACTATGAACAGTTTACGTCTTGTAGGTGTTCACTGGTATGGGACAGTGGCATTATAACCAGTGGCTCACCTTAAAGTTGGTTACACCTGGGTTTGCAGATGAGCTAGTGTTCTATAGTGCTGTACAAATAAAAAGTTGTGGGGAGCATATGAAATATCTGTAGTAAACTCCACTGCATTAAGTTATCCAATGCATGAAAAATGACCCTGATGCATTTAAAATAAATGCATATTACAATATCACATATAGTATTATAAAATTATTACTTATGTGCACAGTCCTGATATCTATAGACATGGCACCGTGAAGAAAGCCTGGTTCCTAAGCATTTTTACAGGTACTTGATAGTGATGCAGGTTGCTATCAGTCAGATCATAATGTCCCTTCAACTTTGGTACATTCAGTGCAAAATATTTTTGGGAGTTTTTTACTCTTATAAAAATAAAAGGCATTTTTTTCCCTTGAGAGTGCTTAAAGAATAAACACTAGCAGAATGTCTGTTCAAGCATGGAAAGTGACAAAAACAGAAATAGCTTTTCAGTTTGCTTGTTTCCTGTTTACTCTCTAAGAAACATAATACAATGAACCTATAAAAATAAACAGAAGTCACTGTGTTAGGGTTTTTCTCCTGATAGGCCGTGATAAATTGCTAGTTTCTTCTTAAAATAGTTTCCATGCAGTATAAAGCATAAAATCAGTCCTATTAAGTTCATTATAACAGCTCAACTTTTGTCATACACACTACTGGCAAAGGCTTTTCCACAAACCTCCTTAATGCAAGCCATTGTTGTTACATCCTTCGTTGCTGACTTTCCTTCCAACTCACTTCTGCCCCAGGAACTTGAACTCCATGGTGCACACCATGCCACCATGCATAGTCTTAGGTAAAGCAAGTACTGGATATGCTATTGTAACATTTGGGATAAAGTAATGTACCTTCATAAATTAAAAAAAAAAAAATCTATTGTATGATTTTTTGATAATTTACTGGGTAGGTAAGGGGCTGAATGATTTCACATTTCGACTTGAATTTGCTATCCAACAACTTTGATGCAATGCAGTTTTTGGGTAATGTCAGCTTTGCAGTAGCCAGGTTGATCACAACATGGGATCACATTTCTTGTTTGCTCAGAAAATACACTTAAGAAGTTTGGCCGTCCTGAAAAACCATGGATTGCAAGACTTGGTTTTTCCCTGCACATCAGGCACACTCTAGTTTCACTGTAGAGAATTCTGCCACTACCACAATGCTTTTTAATTGCTTCATAAGCTCTTTCATGGAACCTCATTATTTGAATTGCACCGTGAAACAATTTTCCTCTAGGAAATCCAATACAAACGTTCATTCATTCCTTGAGAAGACAGATCCACAAAAGTCCAATGAGCTGGGCACTGTGGTTTGCGTATCACTCAAGTCCAAAAGTACTTGTCTCTTCAACTGCTGTCAACAGTTTTTCATATAACATAGAGAATGATGGATAAGGGGGAAGGTCCAGACGATTGAAACAAGTGTGAGCCCTGAGGGGGGAAAAAAAGAGGAGGTGAAGAAGTACATTCTTTAAAAAGTTCAAAAGAGAACACACAGACTGGTATGTGCTTGCATAGAGATGGGCAGATAGTATTCTTCAGAAAACTTTGTTCTGTCAAATGATGTTTTCCAATTGAACAGGTAGTGAGGTTTAACCTACTTTCTTCTAATTAAAACAAGCCAGTAAGAAGCATTTATGAGGGTCTTTAGAAACACACTGACAGCCCAAAAGGTGCGGGATAAGTTTTATCACTTAAATGTACACGAGAAAAGAATGATATAGCATGGTACAATTCAAATAGTCTGTTTTGAAATCTTGGCTTTAAATGTATTTTCTGAGAAGTAGTATTTTTTTCTGTGCTGATGATATTTGAATACTGTATTTGTAATCATAGATAAGATATTTCAGTACACTGAATATGCATAAGATACTAGATTTGATGAAATATTAAAAAATCCTCTAGATATACAGGAAACAGTCCCACAGAAGTAAAGGACAGACAAATTAGATGCTCTTCCTTCTACATTTCCTTGGCATGTGGATCGTGTTCTTGGGAAGTTACTGCTTGTGTTGATTTACACTATGTACATATCTGGCCCTGCAAGCCAACGACCTTTAGAATAATACTGTTTGTAATTACGCAAAACTATGCACGTACCTCTAGCATACCACCCTGCTTGGTTAAGAGGACAACCGTGTGGTTTATTTCTCAGTTTCTGGAGTCCACCTACCTCAGTTTTTTGACACACTTGGAACTGACGCTCAAAACCTCTTCCAGGGAATAAAAAGGGAGATAATAAAGGTTTCTCCTCATAGAATAATGGATATCATTGCCTGACCTCAGGGCAGGCTAAGGATAATACTTTCTAAAACATTATAGTGGATGAACCTGCTCTAGTGAAATAGATAGCATAACTATTAATGCGATGGGTTCTTGAGGAGGAAATGATGCAAAGAGAAGCTGGAGGAAGCATCTCTTCCACTTTGAAGCTTTGTACCAAAGCTTCACTTTAGACTGATTTTAGAGGATAAAAACCTTTCTGTATTTTGGCAGGTCTCTGTTTGCAAATACTTTATTCTTTTGCATAACACGTCACAGGGTTATTTGAATACAAACCAGCTGAAAACCAAATTTCTGCAGTGACCTGCCCTTCATCAGTATAACCCGTGTTAAGTATAAATGTATAAAAACAATGGAAAGATTGAACAACCTCCCTCCTCGCAGCAAATGCAACTCCTTATTTAACCTTACCACTTCCAGAAATCCAAATGTCTACAAAAGACCTGTACTGAGCTTTCTCTGAGCCGGATAGTGCTCTATGGGAGCAAATTTATTAATTGCCGTTTTAAGTGGCTCTCAGCTGCCAACTATGGGGATGGAACATGAAGCAAACTGGGTTAATCTCATTTGTTAAAAACATAAAGAGTCCACTGCAAACCCTCATTGAAGGGGAAACGTTCACTTAGTTACAGGCTTATAGTGTCATAAAAATATCAGGCTGAAGAAATGTATACACAGTAGGTCATACTATTATTATAAACACAGCCCAAACATCAAATATGCAATCAATTAAAAAAGCATTGAATTTTTCACCCTCCCCAAATACAGCATGCTAGTACATGCTGTATAGCAGAGAGGGCATTTCTCGATCCTGTATTCCAGGGGCCTGGTAAAATTTCTCCACCTTTCCATCCCTCTAAGGCTCCTGAAGGAAAGGTTTCTTTGCACTCCTCGCTTGCCTCTCCAAAACCTTACAAAGTAATATTTAGGATAGAGAGTAAATTATTATTGCAATTCCCACACTTTAAAAAAAAAAAAAAAAAAAGAAAGAAAAAAAAATCCCTTTTGAAGAAAGAGACTGATTTAGACCCAGCAGCAAATGGGCAACTGGAACTCAATGATCCCTTGAGTTCAGTGTAGAGTGTGGAAGAGTCTTAGGCAATTAACAATCTAACCACATGATTCTGCTGCATGGGGCTGACAGCCACTCATTAGAACTATGGATCATGCTGTGTGGGCTGTAAAACCACAAATTATAACAGACACAGTATATAATTAGCAAGGGAATCATTACAAACTGGTTTAATAGTAAGCCGGCATGTTGTTTACATCTATTAAGAGAACTGAGATTTATCTTAATTTTGAGGGCAATTTTGAAAATGCAATCACCTACTTTGGAAAACCAAGCCATTAAAAAAGACAAAAACTGAAGATCATTGTCTTCTGAGGGAATGCATGCCTTTCTCACCCTAGCAAGCAACTTTGTAAGTCGTCAAGTAGAAAGTTTTTTTTCCTCTGGACAGTATTTTTCCCATTCCAACATTTCAAACCACACAGGCACTAACTGTTCATCTTCCTGGACTCACGTTTTATGACAACATGAAAACCATCTCAGTTCCTGAAGTCTAGATTCCAAATTAATCTCCCCTTGATTTTGATTACAGTACTAAAATAGAGTAACTTAGGGTTAAAATCCAGCAGTCAGACATACTATTTGCATGTTAATCATCACATGCACATATATAATGTACAGCAATGAACCTGGAACCAATTTCTCAACATGTAAGCGAATGGAAAGAGTAACAGTCCCTCCGCTAATTTAGCATAAGGCACAATACAGTGCGAGACAAGAAAATAGAAGTGGCATCAGGGATAGAAATAGTTCAGCTAAACCTGTAATAATCAATATTTTCAGGGCCTTTTACATGCTACTGACTTACTAGTCTAAAAGACAGTGATGGAAGCTAGGCCACCTGACATGTGCCTTGCAAAAATCTCATTATTTTGATTCAGCAGAACTGGTTACACAGCAGTCAGAACAGTGGGAACTAGGTAAAAATCCAGTCAATGTTTTTGTGTTTATATTCACAGCTGCTCCAACCACAATCACATACCTAAGTAACTATATTAGTTGCCTTCTGTATCTCAAAATCAAGAAGAGATGGGGAAGGGTATTCTTATGTGTTTTCGGCAGTGCAGTAGTTTTTTTAGAAAGAGAGGAAGAAACATAAAGTCCACTGACTTGCCGAGTCCTAGCTTTTGCCACCCTCATACCAAGTATTACCAAATTTCACAAGCACTCCCACTGAAATCAAAAGGGCAATTTGCAAAGTATAACGCTGCTATGACTGAGTGATGGGGCCTTAACACAAATGCTTTAGTTATCTGAGAATCAGTAATAGTCACAGAGTCCTAGGGCAGCATTCTCAGCAGATCCAGTAATGTGTTTACACACGCAGGGCTTGTCTGGAAACCTCTTGAAAGTTTGCTACTCGGGGTCGTTGTTAACAATGTCTTACCTTCACGCCAGTCCTACTTGGTGTTTGCACAGTAAGTCTTTGAAGCTGGTGAGATGCAAGCTGAAGCTACACTGCACGCAGGAACTAGGTATGTAAAAATGCAAATGCTGCTTTCTGCTCAGGGCTTAGCCCATTTAAGCATAAACGTGGAAGATCATTTATGTTTTTATGAGATCAGGGTTCCATGTAGGAATGCCAAGAATGGCCAGCTCATGACAACTGTAGAAGCTTGTCATACACAGTTGTTTTTATTTTAACAAGTGTGTTGTTGGTTTATTTTAAATCTCACACTTGTATGTTAAAAGCAGAGACAGCAATCACATATTTCCTAACCAAGGGGATCATAAATGAAATTTCAAAGGCATGATACATTCTGTTAAACGTGAAGAGTTGTCATGTCCCTACACTGGCTGAATACGTTATGGTACCAAACATTCTCAACACATTTGCCCATGTTGCACTACAGGAAGCAGTTTTATTCTGCAGTTTATTACAACCAGGGCTCTGGGTAACCTTTTCAGAGGAAATTCTGAGCATCCTGTTCTGGCACGTCCTGACCTTTTCCATGCTGCAAGCTCTGCTTGTTAGCACCAGGAATTCCAGTATTAGAGAATATAATGGAAAAACTCCCATAATCTCTTTTCGTACTTAAACTCACAAGAAAACCTTACATTTTGAAGACAGAAGTTATTTTTTAAAAATAAAAGCTTTTTCTTTCTAAACAGAATCAAAGCTAGCCCATAGGTGAATCATAATCAAAATATAAAGTAGACTTACAGGGCTACAAGGTATTACTAGGCCCCTAAAGATATTAGAGTATTTGATTTGAAATAGAAATCTCAAAGACTTACTTATCTTTAATCCTCAGTTGCCTGGCTCTCATTTGTACTGTAAACTGGCAAGATGGCTTGCTTTGAAGGCCGCCTGCTGTGCCTGTGGATTTCACAGTGCCACTTCTGCGTCTTTGACTATCTCAGTGTGGTTCAAATGGCTGCCTGCAGGCAGGAGCCAACCCAGAAGACGTCTCTGCCTCTGACTTTATGCTGGAGGAAAAAGCTAAGGGTTGTTGGTCAGAGAAACTCTCTGTGTGTCTGACAGAGGCCTTGTTTCTAAAGAGACTCTAAATGCAAGTTATTCCTAAGGAATCTTGTTTAAGAGGAATGGGCTAGTATTAGGGTTGAATTTCCTCCATGGATCAGCCAGCCCAAAACTACCACCACAGGCTATAAGCAGCATACTAAAGCCTGAGATCTGATTAAGTAGAGTTAGTTCACCCACACTCCGCACACTAATCTGTATGTCTAACCACTGTTAACCCATTCTAGAGGCTACAGAATTATAGAACTGGATGAAAGGAAATCTTCCAGAAACATATCAGCCTGATCACAACATAGAAAAGACCAGAACCTGTCATTTTTTGTCAATGAAGTGCCCATGTGAGATGTTTGTTGCATCACTCATATATTATTAGTCTAGTCCTGGTATCATTACCACCGACTTTTGAAAACAACTCTTTCTTGTCCCTGTGCTGCCTCCTAAGTCAAATGACCTCCTCCTCGAAATACACCTCTTCTGCAGTTCATAACTTGGCTCCTCCGTACTTGTTAACTCTTGACATCAGATAGAGCGCAGAAATTACATCACTAAACTATACAGTAAAGGCTGTGTGTCTAATGCAGAAAGTCTGATATTAGCTTTCACTACGACACAGTCGCAAGTGCTATTTGATTTTAATTCATATCAAATTTTGTTTCTAAGTGATGAACTACATGTTCAGGAAGTAAATACTTGCACATTTAATCAAATATAACAAAATAAATTTCTAATCAAAATATAATTCTAATATAATCTTCCATGAAAAAAGCGTTACAACATGGACGTCAGCCACAGCTACGCTGTTTTGTCCATCTTATGAGAACAAAATTGAGTTCAAAGAAAAATAGATGCACCAGATACTGGAACAATGGGGAAGGAAATTTTCATGTAAAGCATAGTATATTTGCATGTTCCGTTAAAACTTTTTTATGTTTCTCAAACAGCTTATCTGTCGACCCGGAAACCGACACTGTAAAGTATCTCTAGCATTCATACACACACAGTTGTACCTTGGAAGAGCAGTGATCTTCCCCCACTTCTCTACGCAGAACCTTCTTGGACCATTGCTCCCCCGCAGAGAGGCAAATCCCTCATAAGGTATGCTGGACGTGCCTGTAACAAACTGCCAGTGCAAACAAAACATCACAGATATTGGATACACAGATGGTGCAGGTTAGAAATTCATTTATATCAGCATACCCACTGAAGTCCAAATGCTTATGTAAAAGCATTTGCAAAACAAGGAAATTTGTGAGACACAAGTAATAAATGCTACTTTAAATGGAGGATAAGGGAAAACAGACCATTTCCTGATAGGGCTCTAGAAGAGACAACTTATCAGATTAATTTCCTTCAAAGGTCTCTCTTTGAAAGAGTAATTATGCCACAGACACGCTGTAGAATAAAACACTATTAATATCACATTACTTAAACTTAGGCCTAAGTCAGTTTTTTCCTTACTGTCTTTATTCTGTATTAAGAGGAACTAATAACAAAGTAACAACACATGATAATGGGTCCGTGTTATGCCTTTTTGGCTATGTCGATTTCAATATCTTTATAAACAGTTTAATGTTAAATACTATACAAAAAGAACTAAATTCTGAAAGTTAGGTAGAATACCCACTGACACTTGCTGAAATGCTGATTTACTTAGAATCTGTCATGAACCGATCAAACATGATTTTTGACAGATCAGAGGCTACTTAATTTTTAATGATGTGGATATGATAAAAACTTTTGAATAACAGATGTGATAGGAACATAAATGCAGACATCTCTGGCTCTCCATCAAATGAGATGTCCCACACTGCTTTTTAAAGACCTTTTTAAAGTACTGACTTAAAAAAAGGAAAATCTTTCGTCACACTCATATAGGTAACTCAATGACCAGATGCAAATTCTGAGTTGTTAAAAACAGTGGATTTCATAATAGATCAAGAACATGGTATGGCTTGGGGTGAGGGTTTGTCTGTTTCTTTACAGGTATGATGGACATAACCCGAATTTAAAAAATTTAACTCAATAGTAAACCCTCTGTTTAGAGGTTTTTGTCCATCAGCAGGACAACTGGATTCTGCAGGCTGACTTAGTGAAAATGGAATTGGACTGATTTCCAGGTTTTCATCATTATTTTCTAATTTGAGGCACTTTAACTTCCATGTAAGCTTTCTCCTTCCTAAGCTGTACAAATATTATTAAAATTTCTACCTAATGATCTAACCAATTACACAGTTTTCTATCTTTACTAGTCTTAATGTACATTTAATCAAACAATAGTAAAGGATTATTAACATCAGATACTTTATCTTAAATGTATTTTTAACTTAGAAAACTATAAGAATAGCTGTGAGCTTCAGTCACTTAGAATTATTACAGTATGTCTCTGAGGATTGTAAGGTTATTCCCATTAGGCAGCATCACCATAGTTTTTTGATACCATAAGCCTGAATGGAAATAGTTTAGCCTCTAATTTTAACATTGCAGACTATTTCTACGCAGATCGGCCTATTTCTTACCTGTAAAAGTCTTAATCGTTGTTCATTGTTGAATCTTTCCACAGCAGCCCAGAACCACCGAATTACAATGTGATTGTCATGATAACCTGTTAAAACAAGAAGATCCTTTATACCTTTAAGTGCTACAAAAGTGATTCAGAGCTAAGTTTTTCCTAGTTCAGCCCTAGTCACGATGATGCTGTATTTCTTATCCAATTGCAGCAAAAGACAGGAGCAGAGAGAAAACCACTCCTGAAATGATTAAAAATCTTAAAGGCAGAGAATTCATTTACTAGGAGTGAAATCTCTTCTGCAAGCATTTTTCACA
>NW_009649570.1:4065761-4089934 GCF_000708025.1 Charadrius vociferus
GTATCTAAAGCTACAAGTGATGCTGCAAACAATGCTGCAACCATCTCTTCTCAAAGTAGTTCCCGTATCTTCCATTGTTCTTAAATTAGCTTAACTTCCAGCCTGTGGTCACTGGGATTACTTCTAATTCCCGTCCACTCTGAGAGTGGAAAAGAGGTAGATCCTACTAAGAACGGTTACCACTTCCATTTGTCTCCAGTGTCTGGGTGGTACTCTACTAGTGTGCAGGTGAGCACAGTACTTTCTGTGGAGAAGACTGATGCCCAGACAAAAACAGTAAGGGGAAGCAATGAAGCAAATTAAAACGGACAAATTACCGCCTCCTAACACAAATTTAACCACAGAAATTCAGAAGATACTAAAAGATGTATCTCATGTGATTGTTCTTTAGTGTCTCAGAAATTGGTTAATTCCAGGCCCCCCAACACTGTCAGTGAACAATTCAAAATTAAGGTTACCTCCTCTATACTCTGTATTATTTCTCCAATCGCTCAAGTCAATTTCTGCTGTTCCAGCTATAACTAGTTCCAGTTCTCTGGCGTCAAACACAGACACGAGTCTCGCATCAACTACCTATGAAAGGAAATAAAATGCATAGCACCATTTCTTCATGTATTGATTTTTGCCTCCCCATAAAAGGCTTGTCTGCTACTAAGACATTTATCAGGTAACATTTCTCTCACAAATGGAAAGAATTAAGTTTTTTTTCTTATTAAAGGCAAATAAATGTACTTTTTCTTACACTGAAGTTCCATTCAGTTTCATTAGAGGATCACAGTGATTGAGAGTTTTATTGGCAAATAATATCAAATTATTTCAGGACAAATTAAGTTCAATACATTGAATTTAATTGTCCATGTTAAAACAGGTAAGAGAGAAATACCTTAAAATACACTTAGTCTACTGTGTTACACTGAGTACGGCATGCACACAAAAAACCCTCAAAGGCCCAATAAAGAAACAGATGAGTCAATTTAGCAACCATTCACTGCTAATCATACAAATAGTTATCAGTGGTATTTTCCAGTTTAAAGAAGATATAGACCCATAGTGTTTAAGTCAATGACTCATAATGATACACACACACCCCCCCTGATACCTGTAAAGACACTTCTCATTATATATGCATCTGCTTTTGGGGACTCTGTATTTGGGAAATGCGTATGAGGAGAAAAATATTTTGGGAGGATAAAGAAAGAAAGTAAATTTAATTTTGGAGTTTTTTACCTCATAGAAACCACGAACTAGACTTTCTGTTTGTTGTACAACTCCCCTCTCAATTCGCCATTTCACCATTCTTTCTATATATTCTTTCTTGTTCTTTTCAGTGACTGGGATGTTGGCACCTCCTGGCTTTAATTCCCGTTCTGTGATCTTGTGAAAAAAAATGACCAAGTGACAACACAGTATTATAAAGACAAAAGAAAGGATTATAATAATTTAAACTTTTAAGTTGAAGTAATTCCTCAAAAGCACTAGTCAAGTTTAGCAAACTGGAATATGTGAAACGAGAAAATGTAACAAATCTTTTTTGGGGATAAAATCATATTTAAAATCCCATTTAGTCTGAAGAATCTTCATATTTAGGATGAAGAATAATCTGAGAAGAAGAAACAATCCTTGCAGTGATTAAAGTAGCGAAGTCTTCTAAATAATATCGTAACAAAGGTGTTGTAATACCTTTGAACACTAACTCTGCTGTAATTAAATTCAGGTAAACTACCTCCAGTAGAGCAATCCAAAATTTTGATATTTCAGATAGTCTGCAGAAAATCTCCTTAACCAGAAAGACATGTTTGACCAGTTACAAATAATAGTTTCTCCTTAGATTTTAACATTGTTTTCACCAACCAGAATTTTATAAAAACAAGTTAAAATCAGTGTAGAATGACAATCATTCTTCTGTCCAAATAAATGTTTATCTAGCAGTAGAATACACAAAGGAAATTAAATTAAGAATCTTGCACACCTGCCCAAAAACTTCTTCATTTACAGTAAATGTGAGATCTAGGATATCATGTATATCATTGTCTTTCATCCACTGCAAACTCTGGTGAAACTCCTCGTCGAGATATTCCAGGTCACTCAAGTCACAGAGTCTAGCATAAACAAGAAGAAAACACACAAATACAGATGATGGTGGTAGTGTGTGCTCAGTAACTAAGCTCAGATAGGACAGTCCTGAAAAACAGACTGAGAACGGGAGCCAAGAAGACACTACTTCAAATCTCTCTTTGCCTAGTAATAGCAGCTACTGTGTAACACAAAATAGTTTTGTTAATATACAGAACTCCAGCTTATGGGGAGTCTGTCCCATGTTTCCTGTGAATAATATTT
Source organism: Charadrius vociferus (assembly GCF_000708025.1). Classification (NCBI taxonomy): domain Eukaryota; kingdom Metazoa; phylum Chordata; class Aves; order Charadriiformes; family Charadriidae; genus Charadrius; species Charadrius vociferus. The sequence continues at coordinate 4,068,099 of NW_009649570.1, forward strand.
TGGAATTATGAAAATACGTAGATTGAAAAGAAAAAAAATTCGAACCATCAGAAAGAAATAGTAAGTTGGTTTAAGAAGCAACTCTTATCCTTTTTGCTTATGCGACTACACTGCCACCTCTCTCTTCTTTGTGCAAAGAAGTCCGTTCAGACACTCTGCTTACCACAGAAATATCTTTTTACTTTTTCCCGTATTTCCCCTTATCCGATCCTTCTTTTTACAATTCCAGCCTGTAAGCCAGCTGCCCCTTGCTGTCTTTAACAGCTATTACTCCAAGCTTTGAACACGTCAGCTGTTAATAATAGTTAATACCATGGTGGCAATTTCTGACATTCTTCTGAACTCCTTAAATCCTGTTCTGTGAAATAGGACACTAGGGCTGTTTATTAAGTAAGGTGCTGTTCAGCTGCTGAGTTCCCTGCCTGCTTCTATTCTTGGGTCTGTATAAAGTCAGGAGATAAGATCTGTATTTTAGTTGGACGCTCAAGTGTAGTTTGAGTGATGTCCTGCAGTAACAGCCCCTACATCAAAGTTGATAGATTGGGCACAATGTCCTATCTGCAGAGGTAGTCTGGATGGCTCATCAGTTCCCAGGGAAGTGAAGGCCCAGGGCTTAGATGGAGAAGTTGCACAAATTAGGCTGCGTACAAAGGCGGTCACGCCATAATTTTTAATTTTACTGTTTAGAGAACCCCCAAGTTAAACAATGAATTTAATTTGGCAGTCACACAATACTGCTATTAAAGTCCATTTGGGGTAAGTCCTCCTTCTTATTAAAATGATTCTGTTAGCATTTAGGTACTTTTGAAATGTATGTGCCACAGGAATGGATGCATTACTCCACACTACTAGAATGTATGATGTTTTATACAAAAAATATCCTTCCAGACTTCTCAAAAACAGCTTTCAAATGGAGGACAAAAAGTAAAGCACCTTAAGTTCATTAGGTCTTAAGTTCCAGACATGCTAAGCAAGTGCAGCTCTCACTGTTTCAGCAAGAACAGTAGTAGTAGTTCTGAAAACAAAGTCTAAAGTGTATCAAAGTAAAGCTCCTCAAAATGGAGATTTGCAACAATCAGTCTACCAAGAATGGGTCCTGCAGTCTGAGTTACGACGTGATTCATATCCTATCCTGTGAGTTGTTACAAGACAAGTGAATAAGAACTCTATTAATATCTGGACTAAAACCACAGCATTTCATTGTACCACTTCAAATGTAAGATTTCGTGGAGGAAAGCTGATAACATGTCTAAAACAAAACATGAGGTTTCTATACTGACAGAAACAACACTCTGAGTTACTCAGTAACTGGCTAATAACCGTAAGAGGAAACAAGTAAACTGGATTGAAATGAAATGATTAAGTTATAAATAATGGCCTCCCTTGTTTGACGATAAACCATCGTAATTTGTCCATACATAAAATGGCATCGCCCATGGGGAAGGAACCAAACAAAAAAGGAGACAGAACAATTCTACTCACATTCGGAGGAGGGCTTTATAAAAGGGTCGTGTAAAAAAGGCATCTAGCAAATACTGATGTATCAGAGCAAGACCAAGAATTCGACCACTAAACCTGAACCTGGAAGAGAAAGAGTTACAATCATTATACTGAAACTTTGTGGTTTGTACACTGCTCTGTCATCAAAACTTACATAGATTTCCAAACAGCATTTTTAAATCAGATAGCTATGTCTAAATTGTGGTATTTTCTTGGGTTTTTTTTTGTTTTGCCTTTTTTTTTTTCTCTCTTGTGTTTCTTTTACATTCTTAGTAAGGCACAGAAAAAAAACACAAGTCTGCAGGGTGTGGAAAATCCCTCAGGTACCTAAGTTGCAACTTCTCAAAAATGTCAAATCCTTATTAACCCAATCAACCCCTTCCAGACTATCCTCTTTATAAAAGCTATCTTCCAGAATGGTAGCCACTGTCTGTTTTCTTCACACAGCCCATATAGGATTAACTTGTTTTCATGTTACTGGGAGGCCAAAGGTTCTTCTATCCTTTCCCAGCCTGACAGTTCTTGCTGTCTGTCTTTTCTGCTCCCTCTTCTGACTAGTGGTTATGGAGATATATATTTTTTTTCACGAACCATGGCTTGAAGCTTTTTTATGTACCACCATGCTCTCTCCAGTCCTATCTCAATGGGATCTAAATGATCTCCTCCTTTCCCCTCTCTCTTTCTTGCCCTATTATCTTGATTTTGTCAGGTGGGTAAGGAAGGTTGGGGGAGGGGGAGGGAGTTTGCTAGATTTGAGATCAGATGGCAGCAACTTTGAAATAGTAGGGTCTTTGCAAATATTCCCATGAGAATGAAGATCTATTGCGAAAAATCCTCCATGTCTCTGGAACTACATTTAAGTCTAGTGTTCTTTTTCAAAGAAAATAATGTTTCTTAAACATTCTGTTTATCCATCCTCAGCAACATTTTTCTTGGAAAGATTAGGCAGATTAGGCCTTTTATTATACCTCCCTACAGAGGGTTTGCAAGATGAGGATGTGACACGCACAGCCCTCTCCCTCCACGCATAACTGTGTGTCACAGCTGCATTTTCTGAATTCCCCCTGAGGCTGTACCAGACCAGTGCTGTCACTGGCACCAGCACTCCCAGAAAGAGAGGGGGTCACGCCTCCCTCACCCCCAAGGTCTCTGGTCCGGCACTGCAAAAGCCAGGGGTGAATACAGAATGTTGGCAGAAGCTGCACAGCATGGAGGGGTTTTTTTTCTCCCCTTTTTACTAGACCATTCTGTTTTTCCAAAACAGCATATGCCATCTATTACTGCAGTACTAAGAGTTCAACAGGTAGGTTGCTTCAACTAAACTAGATGCAGCCAACCATTTAATTTTCTGTATTTCAATAAATGAGATTCCTTTCTGATATTCATTCTTCACAACTGGCTTCCAATAAATAAGAACTCAGTACCTATCTGTCCTACATAGATGAACAGTTGCCATTCCATTATTACCATAATCCGACTACCTACCCAACAGAATTCTCTGTTAATATTCACAGCACAGCTTTACAGACTTATGGCGATGCCATGGCTTACATCAACTGAGGGTGGTTTAAACTGGCTTATAATTGTGAAAATGGGATTAAGCAAAAATCCTTTATAACTATTTTAAAAGTACGTGCGTATGTACAGACTCTGCTTAAGACCTATGGAACCAGCAGTCTTCCCCCCGCTCCCAATTAAGATACCTCCATAGATTTCCTTCCAGTACATATGTTGTTTTTTTTCCACTGAGGAGACCTCTGTACTCTTTAGGAAGACTCAAACAAATTACATACAGTAACACTTGTTCGAAATCTCCCTTAATCTCCTTAGTTGACAAAAAGCCAGTATTTAATTATTTTTTTTTAATGCACAAAAGGCTAATATTGCTTTCATGAAATGACTGCTAATGTACAAGAAATACAGTGTTGTGCTCTGAGACAATCCCATGTTACACGTTCCAAATCACAGTTTTGCTGACCTTGTGAGAAATAAGAACATTTAAAGCCACAAAAGAAAACAAATCAGGAAAGTTTAAAGAAATGCAATTATTTTGCTGCTGGTTAAAAAGATCAGATTCCGTGTAATATGTCTGAGCATATATGAGCAGTAGGAACAACAGAAAAGATATCTGAAAAACAAAAAGAAAAAGAATTCTTACCACTCATGGTGATTGTCTACAAAAGCAGACATGGGACTTATTTGTACTGTATAGGTATCATTGGCTGAATATTCAAACAAACCATAATACGGATTGAAGAGCTCTCTAGACACCAGGAAAAAAAACTCTCTTGAAGGTCCACTGTAGTCCAACCTTTAAAGAGAAACTTGACATTACTATAAAGCGTTCATTGTGTGCAAAGAAACGCCTTTTGTGAATCCACATTTGTTATGCTGTATTTTAATTAAATTTTCATAAGATTTTAACCAGAACCCTTATCCTGCAGATTGCTTAATGCCAAGGTATGTGAAGTCCTCATGGGGCTATTCTGAAATGGAATGGCTTGGAGGACTGTAATGAAGTGCTCTATGCGGGCTGCTCTCATCAAAAATTTTGGCTCCAGCTGTAATGGCTTCTTTGCTACAGGAATATTACCAAATAATTGGGGGCAGGAGGGAAGGCGGGGGAGAAGGAAACATGAAAAGAGCCAACGTTAGACCTATCTGCATCTGACAAATTAAGAATGAAAATGAACAATGATCATATTTTGTCTTTGCAGATTTGCAACAATAGGACAATTTGAAGGATAATATTTCTGGTTTGTTTCTGCAATATAATCTGAGATTACTTCAGTGATTTATCTTTCTTGGTCTAAATTTTCTTGTCTGTCTTCCAAACTTGAGTGCATTTAAATGTCTTTTGGAGACTGCATTTCCTTTGGTTCGGGGTTTTTTGTTTTGTTTTGTTTTTTTTCTATTTCAAGATTCCAGTACTAATGAACAAGGAATCTAAATAACCCCTTCTTCCTGAATCATTAACAAACTCATTGCTGACAAAGCACTGAGACTGAATTTTGACATTACGCTGCAGGTCAGCAGTGAAATGATTTAAGTACGAAGTTAATGCTCAGGTAGAGTTGGAAACCAGAAAATTAGAGATTTTCCTGTGGGGAAAAGAGATTATTAGAATCCTAACAAAGAGTTATAAAGATCTATCTTCAATAGATTGAAGATTTCATAGTTGACTTTTAAGAAGGTATTGGTTTAGTATTAAGACAATGCACAGACAGAAGTATCACAGAGAAGGTCAGCTTCCACACAGGACTTCTGCTACTAATGTTTTGGCTCATGACCTTTTACGAAAGACAAACATAGATGAGGTATGTTTTTGAGGATGAAGTTGTCAGGAAAGTAAAGGCTAGGTACCATTATCAAGTTGAGGACAAAGCCTCTTTCATCTGCTGAATAAAAAACATTTTCCCTTCAGTCACTTGGAAACACTTCACTTCTGTTAAGCTTCAGAAGTGAAGTACTGAAACAGATCTTTACCCTGGCAAGAAGGGCAGATTCCATCCTCAAATTGCAGAAAACGAAACAAAACAAAACGGTTTGGTATCATGGACAACTGTTGGATCTTAATCTTGGCACAAATAACAGGATCAAGTAAAGGGTCATCTGGAAGACTCTTGAAAACTTCTGGGATAATCAGACTCACTATGAAATCTTAAGATAGAATACAAACTATGTGCTTGACTACCAGCCATTTCCTACAGATCCTTTGGTACGCAAAGTTACTGTGAGTCACGTTAAATAAATCAATCATGAGAGTCCTGCACTGCCAGTCAGATTTATCCCACAATTAAAGGCTTGGCACAAGGGTGAGAAAACTTCATACAAGAGGTATGCAACCACACAACAGCTGCAACTGTGGGGCATTTGGGTATTCAGGAGTAGAGTAATATGTTGTTGGCAACGTGACTAATGTCTCCTAGGAAGCACCATTAATACTTCAGATTTACCACTCTTAAATGCAAAGCGGCTTCTGCTAATAGTTAATAGAATTTAGGGCAAATAACTTTAAAGAACCATATTCTTGGTATCAGAATTTTCTTCATTTATCACCACATGAACTATGAATGTAAAAACATTAAACTAGCATCACAATTGCATGACTGTAGAAATTGAAGGTTCAAGGAAGATACCAAACATTGAGACTTATGATAAAAATCATCTGCAATAACTATGCCTGAGCTGTTCCACTTACTAATTTGTACACTAATATATCAATAGTTACTAAAATCTTTTAAATTGTGAGGATTTCATTACCCATGACTTTAAGACTTACACCTCTTTACCAAGAGGAAACAAAATGCAAGAGCAAACTCCCACTTAAAAACTTTAGAAAAAGGAAAAGGAGGAGCAAATAGGAAACAATTAACTTTCAGTATTCCTCCTCATCATCGTCCTCCTCGCCTCCACCCTGACCTGTCTTTCTACACCTAGCCAAATAAATAGTTTGATATGATACACATCCTTGCACCATCTCTGATGAAACAATACTGTTTGCACACATCCTTTCTTCATTCAAAACACACATTTGTAAATAGAGAATTGACGTCATTTTAATTTGACTTCGCTCTTAATTAACTCATTCCTTTCCATTAAGAAGAGAGTCTTGTGTAAAGCTGGATATAATGGGAACAGGATGTGTCACCCCCATTTCCAGGTCACTCTTCATCTTGCTGTACTGAGTGATGAAATGCAAAAGCCTGACGTCTGATGAAAGGAGACAGTCTATCTGGATCAATCTCTATCTCACGTATGATTTTAAAATTTTCCCTTTCATTTTTAAATCTGAGTCAAGGTTGTAGCTGTGAAAGAAAACGCTGGTAGGGCTGTGTAAGACAGACCTCGTTCCTGCATCCCCACCCAGCTCTGTCAATATAGTGTAATCTCATCCTGCACCAGCCTTGTCATTCCAGTTCTGAGTTTTTCCTCAGACAGCATGGTGATATTATTTACATGAACAAGTCCACACTTGGCTCTCAGCTGTCAACATTTTTTATTTTAAGACTTCAGTGAGTCCTTATTAACACTAAGCACTTCAGGGTGAACTTTAAACAAACAACAGGATTTAGGGGTTTTCAAAGACAGATTAATTTTATCTAATCTTGTATGAGACGTTTCTATTACAACTTTGCTATTTTAAAGACTCGCACATCGCATGGCAATAATGCACATTACACCATTCCCAGAGCTCTGTGCTGCAGTTTCCTGAACGTCAAGGAATAAAATTTTGAATGTATTTACAAATACATTCATGAAATAATATCAATAGAAATATTTGTGCCTAAGTCAGTAGGCTTGAAGATCTGACAAAGGGGTCAAGAGACGAAAGAGGCAAGTAGTACATTGTTCCAGTTTCACTTGCAAAGAAAATCTAACCACATCTTGCTTTGCGATGCACATCTTGCAACCTGTAACGCATTAGACCTTCATTAGACACAGACAGAGCATCCTCTGAAGCGAATTTGAAACGTCAGGAATATTTGTGTTTATTTGACAACTAGCAACGGCCTCGTTGCTTTTATTTGTGACGCAGGCCCTGGCCTGGAGAGGCAGTGAGCACCTCCTGTAGCACTGAGGGCTTTCAGTTCCCATTGCCTCAGACAGCAGTTGAATTAAGGATTAAGCCTGTAGCCTACTCTTGAAGCACCCTCCCTCCAACAAATGGCAGCTGTCTTTTAACAAGCACTGGAGATAAAAATGTCAGCTCTGAGAGAAAAGAAATATGAATAACACAAGAAAGTTGTTTGTTTTTTCTTTGCTTTCCCAGCAACATTCTGAAACACACACCAACTATTGTGAAAATTCACATGAACACATGCATTACTTCTGCAAAGGCAGGATACATTACATTTCACAATGCCTAAAAAGTCATCTTGAACAGCTGTATGTTCTAGGCTTATGTATGTGGCATTTCCTGACTGTAATCCTTCCTCTTTTCACTCTAGACCACAAGAAGTTTGGTGAAACAGCAGCTGCAAGACACACTGAGTTTTGAGGTTACTTCCCTGTTCTACTCACCCTTCTTCCCCAACAAACGTGACATAGAGTTTATTTCTCTGCAGGTCTTTTCTTGAGTAGCCCATGATCTGGTTAAAGGCATCTTCTAGCAAGTGATCTCTTCTGATGATTAATCTGAAGAGCAAAATAATTTTGAAACAGCAATTTGTGAACATGAACCGCAATTGGAAACATCTATTTACACTGCAAGGCGACAGGGTGACTTCATAGAGATACAGGTTTCTGCTGGATAATTTGATCCAGATCAAGCAGCTTCTGTCTGTTAGTCTATCTCCCTCAAGAATCTACTTTAGATTTCAATAAAATGTCTTTCACACAAAGAAATGTAGTTTTGTTTCTTCTACCCTGGTTCTTCCTTAAATTAAAGGCTTCAATGGGAAAGGTCCCGAAGTAGGCATTTTCACCAAATTTAAAATCCTTTTGTAAAGCTGGGCCTCTAAATCAGTCTTACTGTAAGCAAGAATCTAACCTTTTATGTAAAAATCAATCTCTTAACAAGCAAAAAGATAAAACCATGGGAAAGGCACTGAATGGTAACTTCAGAATCACATATCCCTACTCTATCCCCAGTGTAAGTGTGACAGGACAAAAAGTCTAGGAATGGCAATTGTTTGTCGAAAACCAGACCGACGCATTGCATGTGAAAACATCATGTACCTTCTAAAAGAAAATTGTGAAAGTGAGGAAGTGTCATAAAGATCTAAAATAAGAGGTGAAAGAATCCTCCTTACTTAAACTTTTTATCTTCTGCCAAAAAAACTATGTTTAATTAGTTTCCTGAAACTTAGCTTGCTTTATATTCAAATAGTGCCTTCTGTGTGCATTTCATCAGTCAGTCAGACTGAAGCTGGGAGCTGCTGCCGCCCACAGAGAGGCAGCTTACCCCTTCACACAGTCTCCTGCAAAGCCCTTGCTGGCCTTACTGCTTGTGCAAAGATCAGTCAGTGATCGCACTGTGCGATCCCGCAGAGGACACAGAAGCAGAGAGGCCAGGAACTGGCAAGGTACCTGGGCAACAAGAGGATCCAGGCAGTACGGAAGTTGTACTGGGGTCCTGGTTTGAAAAAAGGGAACAGGTCAGTGTATGCCTGGGAAAGGAAGCCAGAGAAACCTTCTATTAAAAAAAAAAATCAAGCTGTTGTTCTGCTTAAAAATCCAGTGTGATGGCAAATAGGTCAGGAAAAAAAGGTGCAAGAAATGTAATGGATCTTACATGTAGCAAATGCCATCCTCTTCTACAAGCTATTTGCCTAAGCATTCATGACAAAACTTTCACAGATTAAGCTTTAAGTGTTTATGATTTCATTACATTATAGGCAGACGATGACCAACCTCTGCCTCTTAAGACTGTGTAAACAATACCATTTTAATCCCATTTCAGTTGTGGAAATAACAAGCTCACATAAATTAAATCTGACCTCTGCACAAATTCCTGCAAAATGTGAGAAGTGACTGACTGGGGGAAATTTAAATAATATAAAATCTACCTCCCTATTCTAACAGAAGAAATGGTTAAAAAAAGTTCTAGTGCCTCATGGCTACTGTGAGAGTATCAAACTATGGTAGTTTGACAGCTGGCACAAGACTTGGTAATTTACAAAATTATGAAAGTATCTTATGATGATGATCCTTAGCATAACAGTATGTAATCACATGATTATCAAATAAATGAAGGAGGGAAGACCACACTTCAGGCACTCTAGCGTTCAGAGTGCTGAAGTAAAAATACGAGCAGTTTTTAAGGCTATCCTTACAATTTAATAACATTTAATTTTATAAGTCCTCTTTAGTAAAGAGGACTGTGATACCAACACAGACAATGACATAAAAAGATATGCCTATCTATTTCTTTTTCAGTGGAAAAAGACATGAGAAAATGTAACTGTTTATATCATAGCAATTGCTATAGTGGAAGAATTCAGATGCCTCTTGTTCTTCCTGTCTCTTCTCAGAGTGCTTTTTGGCACTGAATTGGTAATACTGTTTGTAGGAAAATACAGTTGGAAGAAACATAGAAAAGAAGTGCTCAGAACTTGCTGTATCCTCTGCTATGAATCACACGCTGGCACTAAGTCTTTTATGACAGGCTTTGTATTTCCAGAAGTGCAAGGGGTAACCATAACATCTGCATTCCTTCTAATGGGAAGAAGGCTGTAGAAGTGCAAGGCAAAGGCAAGCTGCCTGAGAAACAAATCCAGTTTCATGAGATTCTTCAACATACTTCAGTTTCCCTGGGCCTTGTCCATATCCTTTAGTCTCCAACTTCCTGTAAAAGTTCCTCAGTTTGGCTTCAAAATCTCTTTTGTAAGGAGCTGGAGCTCGGGCATTGGCACGCTGAGTACCTGCAGGAAGCAAAATGCAAAGAATGAGCCGCAGTGATATGAAATAATTAATGTCCCACCCTCTACTGAAAAAGACTCCTTAATAGCAAAAGGCATGGTATGTGTTTGGTTTAGTCACCTTTATAAAGAGTAAAAGCTACATATTTTCAATTCTGCTCTGCGTCCAAGACTATTTGGTTGCTCATTTCCAATAGTATCATCTTTCTAAAGTCAGTCTTAAAAGAGCAAACCCAGGTCAATGCAAAAGGTGGATTAAAAAAACAGCACAATCAACTGGAAAGACTTAACTTTTGTTTGTCAAGCACACTTTACGTATAACTTTTAAAATAGCTCATGCAATGAATGTTCTGTTGTGTTCTGGTTTTAATATTATCAGGAAAAACAGGAACTCAGAAATGAAGCATATACAGACTGTGCTCTGCTGTGCCCCTGTTGAATACATCAAGCTGAAGAAGGAAGACTTTTGGAAATTCACTAGTGGAAGTTTTTCCTTGGGGGAGTAAAAGGAAGAAAAATATTGGAAGAATGGAAAGACTACCAAATTTAAGTTTGTGGAACTTTTCACATGTGACTGCAGGAACATACATGATGGTCATCTTAGTGAATTTATTTTTGAAAAACTGGTTTTGAGGGTCAATTTCTTAAAAGCAGGGAGAGATGAGATCTGTATGCCAAAAAAATGGCATACTCCCACATCTGCATGCACAAGTCTAGTATATACAAATTAGGTATTTAGTCTGATCTATTCTGAATATTACAACCATTAGAACTTCCACTGCCCTCCTGACCAAATTACTTCAATTGATTTGACTGCAAGACAGTGTGCCAAAGAGACAGTTCATCCTAGCCCTTTTATGTTCCTCTTCTCACCCCTAGTTTTTATAACATTAAATTCCTCCCCTGCATGCCTGTGTAGACATCCCCCACAAAAACCTCAGAGGACGCTTAAAGTTTCTCATGCCCTACAGTATACATAGGTTGCCAACTACTTATCTGCAACTGGTGGTCATCTAACAGGCCCATAATGCACTGGAAATACAAATGAACAGTTTAGAAGCACATATATGTAGACTTCTGTCTTTTAAGTGACAATCAGTTCCTTATGTGAGTTTTCTTTTGGCTCCTTGTAAGAAACTAAGCCAATACAGAAACATTTATTGCTACTATGGGCGAAGGCATGAGAACGCAACATTTCAGGTTATGAGAGAACGTGTATCCGTTTGGCCTGTGGGCAGAGACCAGGGGAAAAGAGAACAGCTTGCTTAGCCACAAAGCATATGGGTCTGACGGCAAAGGCGATGAGCGCATCCTGCGGAAGTGGCTGCTGGAAGAAGCTGCAGAGTCGATCTCTCTGCAGAGATCAGAGAGAGAACAAGCGAGATCAGTATTAACGCTGAATGCCACTTACAGGTCTTTGAAAGACCTGTCTGACCAGAAAGACACTTGACACTTGTTCTAGGCTTAAAGTGATGCGTGGGAGGAATAGAAAGTATCAGGGAATTCTCAGAGCTCCAATGGGAACATGCAGGACCCCTCTGGAAAAATAAATCACGGTCATTGATTAATCTGTTGTTGTTATCCTCTTTTACTGAGAGCACCAAGGGCTTCTAAAGGTATGCTCAACTAAGTTCTCTAGAAAACTTACAGAAACTTGAAACCGTAAACAGCCTTTTAGTTATTGGCCTTTTCCCCCTACTTCGTTTATTTCACTGTGGGTCAAAGTAGGTACAAAAACATAGTCACCAAAAAATAAAAGCATACTTTAATCTTAAGCCCTGAAGGAAGCTTTTGCTGGGAGATACTGCAGAACACAAACCTGGTAACACATTAATTCACGGTTCAGAAATCAGCAGTATATTATTCTGTCAGCACATGACAAGTCCCCATTGCAAATCAGATGCACATGCCAAGAAATTCCTGGGCAATTATAGTGATTACTTCCGCCTTGGGAACAAAAGATGTTAATGGAAGAGCTAAAAAATGCCAGTGATGTGATAATCATATTTGGTTTTCAAAGAGGTTATATTCTAAAGCAGATATAAAGAGTAGCTTCATGACTATTCATCTTTCCCAAAAGAGAAAGTACAACTGATTGTGACTGATCTGAACAATGGATCCTTAACACGCAGCCTCGTGCAGTGCAGCACAGCCAGTTTAGCTGACAAAAAACCCACAGAGCCTTCATAGAAATGATGGGCTATTTACAATTTCTCATCAAAAAAGTCATTTGTACACCAACACAAACATGCATACTCGCAGACTGACAGGGAGATTCAATGGTCTCTCTCTATTTTTCTAGGAAGTAGAAGAGAGATTACATTTTAAGGAGAACAGGACTAAAACTATCACTGTTCATCCTTTACAGAATGTCACATGTTAAAGTCTGAAAGCATTTTGAAATTACTTTGTGCAAGTGAAGCCCTGCCCAGCATGCTTTGGTGCATGTAGTAGTAATGAAGAAATTATAACTCAGAAAGCCAAAACTCTTTTTACTCACAAAAGACTGCCAAGTTTGCAGTTGGAAATAAGGTGCAAACATGCAGGTCTCACTCTTCCTTTTCTTTTCAAGAAAAGGAAACAGTTATATCTAAACTATATATATATATTGAAAATATAAATACTTGTGAGTATTATATTTTGCTGCTTTGCAGAATGCCATAAGATCATTAAGGTCTTCAAACAGTTTCTTCAAATAGGTCCTACAAAGGTCCTACGTCTAGCAGCAGGACAAGCTACCACTCAGGACATGTTTATGAATGGGTTTAATCTGGTTTCTTGAAAAGGCAAAGCTTTTTATGATTGTGGACTGGGAAATGCTCATAAAAATCACAGTACTTCTTCTGATAAAATTTTCTTGTTGTCTGGAACTACCTAGAGTTGCTTACATCCCAAATGTTCTCCATTTATCTATACCTTTGTTAACAAATTTGTAGAAATCCCCTTAAGCCACTTCCAATTTACTGCAGTGGTTTTATTTCACTTACTTATTATCTTTCTTGAGAAAACTGAGAATAGTGACATCTATAAACTTCAAATTGCTGTACTTAGCCTTCAGAGGTCAAATGGAACTTGTCATATTTGAAATAACTTAGTTCTGATCCACAACTTAGTTAACAGGCAATCAATTTCATTCCTTTCTGGCATGTGTATTTCCAGACAGCTGCAATATGCTCTCTTTTGAACTCATGTTAAGGGACAACAATCTGGCCTTACATAAAATTGTCACTCATTGCCCCACAGCCCCATTAACACTGGCATTTTAATGTACAGTTATTACATCTCATATTTTTAATTCTTTAGGCATCAGGATCCTGGCATGAACAGCCACTTAGTTGTTTCACATCAATGAAAAACAAGTTTGCATGTTTTACAAGTCAGAACAAAATCACAACCTCTGAAGTTGTAATATACCAATCTTTTCTACCGGCAAAACGTCTTGTGAGCCCAAGGCAAAGGTTCAAGTTTGACAGTCAAATGCAATCATACTTGTTGACTTTGCTCAAATATAGGACTAGATCTCTGTTGTTGCTGGAGCAACAGAACTTGGATCTTCAGAAAGGTAGAAAGTCATTACATGCAGCATAATGTAAATTAAATTATGGGACTGGCTCTACTGCAGTATCTTACAGATAGCATCATAACGGAAATGCTGCAGTGACAAGCTCACTGACCACTCAGAAGGTGCTTCAACTTCTGTAACTTTACCCATCTAAAAGTTGGGGATCGCAGAGGGGAATAGGTTATACTTTCCAAATAGCAGGTTCTTGGCTTTAGGTTGCCATGAATTTCAATTTGGAAAGCGAACAAAAAAAATAGTCAAACCATTTTTCTATTGTTTTTGTCTCTGACCTCAGGAAAGGACCAGGAGCGTGCTACCAAATTTACTGATCTGGAACTGGTCCTTACCAAGTATGAGACATGGTCTCGTATCGTCTCTGCAGAAGCTGTGCCTGAGCAACTTACCTGGAGAGTTCTGAGGCGAAGACACTGGCGAGCCTCTTGGGGACTGGCAATAACTTGGATGAAGTAAGGCATGTGGCGGCACATATGACATTATCTCCTCCTCAAACAAGCTGGTAAAAAGGACCAAATAAGAAATGTTTATTTGAATGAATGATGTTTTTCACTTTCTAGGAATAAATCTCTAGTTACTGCCTGCTTTCTTTCCACTATGCACACTTAGAGTGCTACAAAATATTTTCTTGCCGTTCCCTCAATCAGACCTTGAAAGTCTAGACCTGGAAAACAGTAAATACTACCTTTGTGGGACATTGCTGTACATAGCATGGTATTTGTTTTCAAGGTTAAAATATAATTAATCAGCTTTAAAATTTATTTGTTTGGTTTTTGGGGGGTGGGGGGGGTGGGGGGTATGTGATTTTTTAATTTTTTTTCTTTTTTTAAAACTTGTCTTCTCATGACAGGGGTGTCAATAACCTTAGTCACACTTTCCTGGAAAAAGATCTGCAACAATGCACGAAGACCAGGAACAGAGACAAACATTCTAAGCCTCCAGGATTAAGAATCACATCTGAACTTGTTGAGTGTATTGCATAGTAAGCTTGTTGGCACAAGTTACTTCCTTATTTCATCTTTAATACTAATACTGTTGCTGAACCAGGTATCACATCTAGTCTGTTCGAGTTATTTCATGCTTCATCTGTTATTGCTACATAACTTTTAAGAGAAAAACAATAAACATTTTGCAGCCTAATCACTGCATCTCTGTACATAGAGTATCTATATTAAAATTTCAGACTTTTCCCAAAATTGACACAAGCAAATCCAAAAATCGACAGAATATCTAATATCAGAATAGATCTGATATCAAAGCCTACATTGGATGTTAAACACTACGCAGATAGGAATAAACTGTTGAGATCATATATAAAATTTATTTTACAAAACTGAGCTACAGAAAGAATCACAAGCCAATCTTTTACTATAAAGCTCAACCAATGAAAGTAATGTTCAAATAAAAGATTTTTCTTACTAATTTTTTTCACTGAACAAATACCTAGAAAAATTTTTTGCATGAGATCTTTTTTTGAATGGGTATTTCCTGGCAGTTCTTTTTAAATTCATGGCCACGCGTTCTTTTCCTCCAAGTTACATTTTGATGCTGAAAATGTGATAAAGTATAAACCACTACTTCATTCTTGGATTAAATGAAGAGTTAAGATGATTATTTGGAAGAAGAAACTGAAAAAGTATTTTCTTCTTAACAGCTGAAGCATAATGTAATGCCATTCTTAGCATATTTTTTAAAATGTGATGCACTGTATCTCCTTCAGTCCCTAAACACATAGGGGTTTGTTTGTTTCTTTTAAGTTAGCCGCAACTTTATATTTACTGAAGCATGTGGAAAAAACATACAGTGTTCCCAAGCAATAAAAACATCAGAAACAGTAATTCCACCCAGTTATTTACTACATCTTAGAGTGCTCTACAGGGCAATTATATCTTCCTCCCCCCAGCTGAAGAAACAGAGGCATGGAAATGGGTACAGTCTTCCTCCAAAGTCACCCAACCAGCCAAGCTAGACACAGAACTCAGGTGTCCGGAGCCCCAGGAAGATTGAGTCACCACGATTAGAGCCCAGTTTTTTCAGGGTTTCATACAGAAGGGTCATGATGACACCCTGCTGGAAGATCCTGTTAGAAGTAAAAATCCACCGAGACTAAATAATGGTAAGAAAAGAAATTTCATCATCTCAGTACATCACTATTTTAACTTAGCCCACCTTTGAGTTTACACCAGTATTTAAGCACAATAAGCTCACAATTACTCAGTCCAGTTGAGGTTTAACATCCAACATTTTAAGAAACTGATGGATGCATAGATAACATTTTATCAATAATATGTCCTCAGGGCAATGGTAATATTAGATTATTAATAAAATGGGGAAAAATCCTCAAGCAATGCTTTTCAGTTAGGGTGGGTTTGTTTGTTTGTTTTTTAAGTAGGTTAAGGAAATAAAATCTGAATAATATAAACTTATTCTACGGAGCCACTGCTTACTACTTTTATCTTAAAAATTAGTTATACTGATTATTGCTTTTCTACAAAAGAAAGATTGCAATCAAAATTTTGAATTTGATTTATTTCCATTATAAGAATTATTTGCAGCCTTTGCTGTTAACAAAACACTAGAGGGAACAAAACCCAGTCAAAGAGCAATGATAAAAGCATTCATGCAATCTTTATTTGAAAACAAAGAGCTGAAGCCAGACTTTTCTGAGTAAAACTTGTGCCATCTCCATCCACTCTACATCAAAACAAAAATCTTTAAAGGTTTATTAAGGAACGATATTTGCATTTTTAAAAAGCTTCTGCATGGCTTTAAAATGAGATATTTTTTTTTGTAGCTGTAATTAATTCAAAGATTTAGGGACCAGAAAGGATTATCGTTATGCAACCTGATCTCAAAATACTACTACTAATGCCAATCCTATTTCACTAGATTCAATTTTAAATGTACTCGTGAATTTCTTGATGCACTTTTAGAACAGATGATAATACAATATGAAGATACAAGGGTTTAATTCTAGCAAAAAATCTGCCTGATTTTTTGAGTTAATTGCTTAAATGAAAAATATTAAAGAAGCAGCTTCCCACTTCTTGAACTCTGTAACAGTATTTCGTTTATTAAAGGGGACAATGCTTAACAGCACAGTGAAGAGGCAAGACATTAAGTAATAAAAACATATCTCATGTTTGAACATTCACAAATACAGACTTTCAAAACCACAGAACTAAAGAGATGCATTCTTGAAGCAGCAGAAGGCACATTCTTGCAAAGAGGTCTAAACTGTACCACATCTCCAAACATCAGAGCTGGATACAACAAGACAATCAAAGGTGGTCTGGGCAAACGCATATAAATCACGAGCACAGTGATCTTGCAGTAGCCTTTCCTCAGACAGAAGATCACATTCCATCACTCCTATGAAAAAATGTGACCTCTAACTACCATCTGGAAACTAAACATGTTGAAAATAAGAAATCTGACCCTTGAGTTGTAGCTCTCCCAGCTGCAAGTCCAAGTACTGAAAGGGAAATTATTAGGTCAGTAAATCAGCACACACTACTCACTGAAAGGCTCCTCAGCAGCTGCCACAGCAGATTCTAAATGTGCATCGAAAGCAGCAGTGCCTACCTGAGTAACATAACAAGGTCTGCATCGCTGGATAAACGCACCAACCCAGGTGTTCCCTCGGTCCGGATGAACTGGATCTTCTCCCTGTGTAAGCGAAAAAAAGAATTCCAAAATATCTTTTGCAAATAAGGCACCAATGTACACCACAGCAACAAGAAAAAGTACAGGGCATATCATAAAAACCTCTGGCTTATGCTTCTGTATTCCAGAAACCTTTTCTTTTCCCTGCCACACCATGTCCATGTGAGCAGGAAAATATTACAACCAAAAAGCTAATTTGCTCTGAGGAGTGATTCTCCTGTTGCACTCATCTCTTCCACGCTCAGGCTGCTTCAGATAGTACAGCCATCCAACCAGTAAAAAAAAATAAATTTTAAAAAAATCAGTCCTTCAAGCTTATGATAGCTGTGTCCCTGAATTCAAAGTAGGAGGCTGAGCCCTGTGGGAGGACATTACTATTCTGAAAGTGAAGTGTTTAAAGAGGTACTGTGGGTTTTTTTTGAACCTTTGTACAAATGCAAGCCATCCACTACAATGCACACCTGTGATTTTAAAAGAGGGGTTTTCGTGCCACACTGCATTTAAGAGATCTTCCAGAAAAACCCTTGTACTATTTCTCCCCCTCTGTCTCACCCAAGAACACACCCTTCCTCCCAGACCCAGTCTGGTCACTAGTGTAGAATCTATGCATCCTGAACTCTGAGCAGGATAGCACACAGGTTTTTAGGATCTGTATTGAATGTAATTTCTTGGCTGATTCCTGTTCTTTTTCTCATCAGAGTTTTTTCTTGCATTCTAAAATGGAAGAACATCCCTTTTATTTTCACTCTATCAGTACAAGGTACACGATGTTACAGTAGAGATAAATTCTAATTTGGCTTTACTCTTCAGGAGGAAAAGAAAACAAAAAACAAACCCATGGAGTAAATCTGTCCCAATTCCAAAGGAGAAAACTCCCAAACAAACAGAAAAGAACTCTACATAAGAACAGCAGCACTGGCTCAGTTCAGGGGTCCATCTACCCCACTGTCCTTTTAGCAACAGTGACAAGAAGGTCAAAAACAATCCATGCAATCGACGCTGTAACGAGGCTGCTGGCAGCTGCACACAGTTTAAGCCACAAGATGAATTTCTGGAACACATCATTTCACGCACAGCAGTTTCAACAAAAGGATCAAACCAAATTTCTTGCCATCTGTCTCTCAAATCACAGTTCATACAGACCTTCTCAAACAGCGGACCTACCATACATTCCCTGGTAACTTGCACTACGCTTACAGCATATTCAGGGGTGAAAAGAGCTTGCCAGGGTGGCAGTTGTGGCTGTAGCAGGAGTGTGTAATTCAGTGTTTCTCCATGAAGAGAGGTCCTGAAAGTCATCTGTGGTTGCAGCCAGTCAAGACTTGGGTTCAGCCTGGAAGCCCGGTGGTTCCACTAGCACAGCACTGAGCCAAAGCCAGCCTGCAAGCATGGCCCTAGAGAGCCCAGGGCAGGGACGTCTGGACACTTCCAGAGTCTAGTCCAATTTACATCAGTGCCCAAAGGGCAAGGTTTGAGGAAACAAATGGTGGATTACAAAATATATCTTAGCATTTAGTTGGCAGCAACACCAAGAACCAGAAGGACGTTTTCTGGGTTAACTAACGTCTGCGGCCCTCCAAATGAATGCAATCCATGACTTCTTGGGGTTACCAATGAGAGTTGTGATTTCAATAATAGTTTTTTACATATATGCCTTTTACCTTCTGTTAAGATATAAATTATGTTTCATGTATAATAGGTGCCTTTGTCTGAAGCCTTTTACATTATTTAACAGCTTCTCAGTTTCATCTGTGGTGGGTTGCAATAAGATTTGATCCTGGCTACATGCTTAGTAATAGTATGATAAATACAATGTTCTCCCTCCACCATAAAACCTCTGTACAACAATTTCCTACCTGTAATACACTTTCATTGTGTATTTTAATTGACCCTCAAACTCTTATCACATCTCTTCATTCTTTTTAGGAATGAGAAATAATTTTAGACAGAAAATGTAAGAGATCATTTCAAATTATCTCTGTCCTCTTCCACTGGTCAAATACCGATTTTCCTCCTCTCCCATGTAATAATCATAATAGTAATATTAAATATCATCATCATTCTACTTCAATTGCACTGAAGTCCTCAAAGAAATACATTACAGACAGTTGTGCTGACGACTACACTAAAAAATGACACAAGGAACACATAGCGTGGGATTTCACTTAGGTCTTAATTCATCAAGTGTTACAGCAACATCATTGGAGTTGCTTAGTCCCACAATGTGTGCAATAGACATGGATTCCATTAACTTGCTAAATCAGGGTCTTAAAAGACTAACTAGAAAAAATGAAATTGGGATTTTGATAAAAATATAAGAAATGTTGCTAAAACATCAGCTCTAGAAGAATATAGGAGAGGAATAATGGAAGGTCATTAGGTCAGGACAGCCCTTCTGTAAACGCACACTGAGAAAAGAAGAACACAACCAAATGCCCTTCTGCCTCACAGTGCCAGCTCTACACATACTCAAATGAACAGGCACATTTGCTGTGCCATCCAGCTGTCTTGGCACATTTTGAAGACATCAGCAAATCTCTTATGCCAGTTGTTCCAAACATTTTATTGTAGGTACCTTTACTTGGTAATAATACATTACCTCTGTTCTCGTAAACCTTATTTCAGGGAGTTACATAGAAACACAATAAACAACTACTTCCCACAGCTGTATGAGTATGTTTGAATATGCCAAAAGTCTACAGTCTGCTATGTTCCACTGCTAATTTTAATGAAAGAAACTAATTCTAATTAGCATTTTGTACTGAAATCGAAGTACCAGGCTTCACTAGTTTTATTACCTGAGTGAATGATTCCTGGTAAGATCTGGTTGACGCTCTTGTAGGATTTCAAAGATATTGGGCTGCCGCAAAAACGCGACGATCTTGTCATTGTAAGCTGAAAACATCAACAAAAATATCATGCTGAAACAAGGAGACACTAAAAGACAGGACTGTATCTGAGTTTTGAGCAACAATGACAGCAGACTTAATCTTCACAGTGTTAAGTTTAGCAGTATTGTGTTAACACTTCTTAATGTAACGCTACTGATTCTACTATCATTTAGGGAACAGCCTTCTTGATTATGAACCAAATCTGATTGGACTCACCCTTCCCACTGTCAACAGCTCTAATTTTGTTAGCAATTTTTATTATATTTTATCATTCACCCTCTTAGCTAAGTTCAAATTAGAATATTCATTGCTAGAATAAAATTGCAGGGAGCTTGGTTTTCACTGCACTGAAATCCATTCTCACATACTATGCCATCATTGGAAACACCCATATCAAATCCTCACTGATTGCTGAGCCTGCAGTGTATGCACACTGTGTCCGTGGCAAGGGGAAGGATTTAAATTAGCAGAGATTTTCAAGCAAACACACCACAGTACAAAGAGCCAGTTATAGTCAATCGGATTAATTTATCTTGATTTAGTACAATGTGACAGCTGTTAGATTCAATAAGCTAAATTCTGTTCTTGGTGGCACAAAAGTCAGTAACTTTGTGTGTATGTAACTGAGAACAGAAGTTAAGCTAATGACTAATTCCAAGCTGATTAACACTTTCTGGAATCCTGCCAAAGTAGATGCTCAGAAGTCGTACAAAAAATACTGGGAATACACCAAGTCCAATCAGGACACAACTTGGCTTCAACTCTTGCTGTCACCACGCAGAGTAAGTGAGCTAGGAAGGTAGAAGTTTTACATCAGTTATTTGGTTCTGCACAGACACTTTTGGTATTATTCCTGCAGGTTGCAACTGAACAACTGGGAAATGCCGATGGAGAGAAGTAATCGTAACAAATGATAACATCCACCCACCGCAACCAAATGAAAAACGCAGCAGTGCACACACAACACACACAGTCACGGCGAACTTCTCTGTAAAGAGGCTGTATGCTGACATACCCACTGGAACCACATCCTGGTACTGAGCTCTGCTGACTGTATTAAATGTGCTAGACGGTCTTGGCAAAACTGGTGGTCCTGTATGACGGGAGTCCTCTCCGACCTGAAAATGTTCAAGTAACCACAATGAGCATCTCTATGCCAGCATACATACTCGCGTACATAAAAGTGAGAATTCATATGGCTTAAAACTAAGCATGTAGGTAAATGCTTTGCTTGATCATCATCCCCAGTACCCACGGCAGCCGGAATCAGCCGGGTTGGATCTATTAATATAAAGAATCAAAACTGATTGAAAGTTTATTGCTATTTTGAAATAATAGTTCCATTCTGAAAATTGACCAAAAAAAAAAAAAAAAAAAATCAAACTGAGAATCCTTCAGAAGGTCTTTTGTACTTCAAAGGACATCTCTATCCATACTAAAGGTTCTGAAAAAATCAAATTCTGCTTCATTAGCACCTCCATTACCTCTGTGCATGAATGGGGTTTCACTAAATTTGAACCAGAAGCAAGTTTGTGGCTGAAGCAGGAGGATAAGAAGTGAGTTCACATTCAGACAAGGAAAACGAGTCCAAAACTGGTAAAAATATGTTAGTAAAATTGTTCTTATTTTTTTTGTGTTCACCTTCTGGGATTAAAAAATGTTGCATACGAACATTTTTTAGGGTACAACCACAATGTAACAACTGTTCCTGGTAGCATTTGTGATGTCAGGGCAACTTCTGCAGTTCTCTGTGTGCCGAGGCTTCAGTCATTTCTACAGTGTCAGTATTGTGTATTTTATCTGCATAAAATATTTTGTTCAACCTCTTTTTCATCCTGC
>NW_009649570.1:4089944-4150025 GCF_000708025.1 Charadrius vociferus
TGAACCTTTATGTTTACTTCTCGGTTCCTCTGCCTACATGTAATGGTTAGCATTTGAACTACACTTCCAAGCTTCAAAGATCTCTAAAACATCTAACTGCAAAAGATCAAATAATTATAAAGGTGGTTTTTAAATCCAGTCGCTGAAATAGCAAAGAAGTGAAAGTCCTGAGATATCCCCCAAGATCTTTGTGGTCTCTGATAATACCCTCTCAAAAAAAAAGAAAAAATATTTCCTGTAGGCACTGTGCTGGAAAAGGAATGCCATTATTATTAGCTCCAGCTTCCCGCTGCAGTTCAGATTTAGCTAAAAAGGCATTCCTTACACTGGGTAATGTTTGCTTTAGAGCATCTCCCTGTAAAAACTGGGTCAGTGGCTTCAAAACATCAAAGTTCGTGGCAAGGCAAATCCAAAGAAAGTATTTTGAGAATTTTTTCATTAAGTATTCATCTTTTGCAATAATGTACAGTTCCATGATGCAATGGTTTAAAAGTAGGAAAAACAGCTGCAAATATGCAATATTTAAGTCATAAGCACAGAAGAAAAAGTTATAAAGTTATGTTCAGATTCATACATTTGCATATAAATGAACATCACAAAATCATTAATCCCAGAATGGGAATACCATATTGAATTGCTATGCTTGAGATTCCTATCTGGAATTATACTTATATTCAATTCAAGTTACAAGTGTAACAATATCAAGGAACTACTTCTAAAATTACATGTAGAAACATGGTTTAAGGAACTTCATGCATCTAGATGGAGTAGGACGTTTTGACAGGTAATCAGCACTTTGTATATGCATTACATGTGATGACTTCCTGTAGGATAAACTACACTTATTTTGCAGTATTGACAACTTTAGCAGCATGGTTGACACGATTCTCACTGTTTTAAATGCAGAGCTTCTGCATGCTGCTCAAAGAAAGGTAATTTCAGTGCATATTTGGTAAAGTTAAGAAAAAAAAATTCTGCTCTGTCATAAATCAATTACAACAGAAATACCTGCTTTACCCTATTGGAGAACTAAATAGATATGTGAAGACTCTTCTAGCCTCCTTGCCTGCTGTATGACATCATTACCTACATCACATCACCAAATTGACAGAAAATGCCATTTAAAACCATTTGTAAAATATACTTTACATTGGGGGTGGGGAGCGGAAGGTGTTGTGGCTGACGAAATCCTGTTCACACAGGATATGACAAGAAATGCAGACAGTGGTATGGCACTGACTTGCTGCAGCTCAGCGGAAGCCCTGTTAGAGAAGTGGCGAAGACGATTCATGCCTCCTCTGAAACAGACCTCTGGCAGAACTCCATCTGCCACAAGACTGAGCTATAAAAAAAGATATATCAGAGCATCTCCCTTGCCATTCTAAACTGTATTATCTTTAATTCCTGGCATGGAATAGCCCTCACCTGAAGAGACAACTTACAGCCTTATGGAGGTTAAATAAAGTATAACTGAAGTTTAAGTCATTGTACCTACACTTTCTCACAAGTAAAAAGAAGTTACAACAACAATATGGAGACTGCCAGTGAAAATGGTCCACAGTGACATATCTACAAAATACTGTTTGCCATGCATTTCTGTTTAGAAACTAGAGATGAAATATATATGCAAATGCATATGATGGTCTGATATGCCTGTTCATGGTAAGATTTTTTTATACTTATTCAGAAAGCTGCACATCTAGATGTATATACACACATGTACTTTTTTTACCCCTTGTATTTGCAGACTTATATCAACATACTTGACAGACACCATACAACAATACACATTTTGGCAGCAAGAGACAGGATACAGATACTGCTAATCCGTAATCAGATGCTCTCCTGTGGTTAAACAGGGTTACTGCGAATTGAAAGTAAGAGAAACTCATGTCTGATATTCCTCCTCTGAATTCAGACATTTCAAAAGCAACAATGGATAGCAAATAAAGTAATAAATATTTACAGACGAGTACCGTACACTTACAGAAGAATCATGCTCCTCACAACATGGAGTTGTGAACGGAACAATGTGAAAGAGGATGATCCTAAAAACCTGGTGGTTCCCGAAGAGAAGGGGCAGATCCAACTTACCTCACCAGCGCTGTGGCTGCGTTGTCTAGTTAAGTGCTGCCGATGGACTAATGCACTAGTGGGTCTGCTACTCTGCAAGGGAAGCCGGGGGTCGATGAACGTGGTAGTGCGGGAATTGTGGTCAACAAAGAAAGCCTAGAGAAGGAGAAAGAAGAAAGAATTTATAGCTAACACTTTAAAAATATGTCTGAGGTTAATGTCTAGTCAGGATCTAGGTTTCATTCACTGATGTGAAGCTGTGGAAAATCTTCCTCGCATTACTGTGGCTTGCATTTCCCTTAGGCAGAAGAGGGATAACAGTTTTCCATCTCACTGAAGGGATGAATTCTTTAATGCCTTACTTCATTCATGTCGATAAAGCCCTTTGAAATTCTCATCTGACAAGCATCAGAAGTAGGAAGCTTTATAATGATTGTCAAGAAGAGAAGATTTAAATGTTGAATACTAGTAATCCTGGTGCATACTCCCTTTTATTTCCTTATAAGCATCTAAAAAGATGTCATTAAGTGGCAAAACCATTCCCTTTTGTGAACTATTTACCATATAATTATGAACACAACTGGGTGTATATATGTCAAGTGTATGATTGCATCCTATGATGAACTATGATTACAGGTCAAGAGGCATTTTCACCATTCTCCTGATACAAGTATTCTAAGTTTGCTAACCTTTAAAAAACAAAAAAAAAAAAAAACAAACCCAAAACCCAAACTAAAGCAATACAAAACAAAAAGAAAGGTCAGTCAGAGGCACAAAGATGATGGCAACAAAAACATTTAAACCAGGCAACCAGTGAGAACTACCACATATTGGCTGGCCAGCCATTCGCTGAAAGCAAGGTCACAGGAGCACGCGTCCTGGAAAATTAAAACCTCCTCCAATTCTGCCCAGTTTGAACTAAAAAAGTTTCTAAGCCCTGAAATTTAAACTTTTTCCAAGCCCTGAAATTTAAACTTTTTCCAGTGTTGGTGTTGCACTTGGAAACCAGCACTGTTTTATTTCAACACACTCTGTTTTTTTTCAGTCACAATGTTGGAAACATGCGGAAGTGGCAAAAAAAGATCCTGGTTTTAAGCAGGAGAGTTACAGGAAAGTGACATCTGGTTTGAGGAATCAAAGAATCTGGACCAGCAGAGAGGTTATTGGGGACTGTGGGACCCGTTTCTCTGTTTGGATACCAATGAGGTACTTCGACCACAGTTTCATAAACAATTCAGTCCTGCGATGTCAGCAAAAGAAACATTCTCATCTTCCCCCATCCTGACCACTGTTTCATCCCTTGCTCACCCTTCCTGCCTTGTGCTGGCACAAGTGTTTGTGTAGCCACACAGTGAACCCAGCTGGGGAGCTGGTCCAGGCTAAAATTACTTTTTTTGTCCCTCTAACCTTGGTCAGCCCACCAGGGATGAGAGGAGAGCAGAACTGGCTCTTTTGGCAGCGATGCCAGCTTGTAGTATTCACGAAATCATTGCTTCAGACTGCTTGGTATAGCGAGACCAGAGAAAATGCAATTCTGACTGCTATGAAGGTAGGTAGACAAACCTGTGCGTCATGCTATACAGCAGCTAAATACCATTACAGATTATGGTAGGAGAAAATATTCATACTTCCATTTCCCAAGGAAGGAGATGCACATGGAGCGGCACCACAGTTGCAAAACCATAGCAACGCTCCAGAAGAGGGCAGAAAGCCTCCTACAGCCCTAACAGCGACCACCTGTACCTGTAACCTGTGCCTACAAGCAAGGAATCACATGACCCAAACAGTAAGGAAGAACTTTGTTTTGATCATCTGACATAGTTACAGATACGCAAGTGAAACTGACTGTTACACAGTTCAAAAACTATAAAGTGTATTCCATGAATGCCATTTTAATTGCAATGTTTGAGCCTAACTCAGGACTTGTTCACCTTGACAAATAACGATGTCATCTGCAGCGCAAGTATAGAGGTTAGAGAATATGAAACCAGTGGGAAAGCAGGATGAAAGCCATTCTGAAATTTCCGTTTTGGGCCTGGAAAATGCCTGGAAGAGGCTGCTGGAACATATCCAGGCTTTCTGAAAATTTTGTTCCTGATCGATAGGTTTATTTCACTTAATAGCAAGTGGTTGGTATAGGTGTTTTTTTTAATGTCCCTCTATCTACTATTTTATCTAGTCTGGTCTATGTGTATTAATAAGATGTGAAGCACTTTCATCAAAACAAAGGTTGATTTCATTAAGTCAACATTATACTGTAGAATCACTTAGAAAAAACAAAGGTAATGATTGAATACAGGAGAAAGTACTACCTAGAGTTGCGGTACACAGTTCTTTGAGTTAATGCAGCAATCTAATAGTGCATGTGGTGTTTCTTAGCATTACATTTAAATAAACATCTCAGTTTAAACATTAAGTTAAAGACAATCACGTCTTTATTAAATATGAATGTTTTCAGGCCAGCTAGTAGCAGCCTACTTTAAAGCATAAATTACTACTTTGAAGCTTCGGTGAAGATAATCATTGGAGCTTCAAGGCTTTGGGCTAATCTGGACATTGGCACACAGCTCAAAACACAGCGTGGCTCACAGTCTCCGTTCAAAAAAATTCCTTTCATAACTCCTGCCTAGCTATAATCCATGAATCTATGAAGCTTGAAGAGATGGACATAAGACGGGTAGTGCCAAAACTACATTTAGCCCATTAAACGTGGATAGTTGCCCAAGTTTTCTTTCCAATTAAAGTCTATGAAGCTTGCTAAAATACCTTTTCTTCCTATTGAAGACATTAGTAATCAATTACAATGGAATCTTTCATTGTAGAAAAAAAACAAACAAACAAAAAAGAAATGCCCTACAATAACTTAGTATGCATTTGCACGTCTTGCAGACATCTAATTAAAAAGTATATGCATTTGTATCTGGCTTTAAAATATAAACATATGCTTACACACATGGCACAAATGCACTGGGGTGCTTATCTGTATATACATGTGTGTACGCACATGAAACTCTGTATTGTTGCATACAAGGTTATCAGACTGAGTTCAGCTCAGGGACCAAGCTAGCCTGTGCAATGCTTCCTGCTACCACTTTTTCCAACGGTCTTCTGCCTCCCTGTGGTCAGTGACTGATGAAGGTTCATCTGGAATGCAGATCAGAAACTACATCCTAGCGATACCAGACCTTTTAGGTAGAACTGCATGCCAAACCAATTTTATCTTCTGCAGGTGACACACAGAGGAGTCAAAGAGGAGTAGGCAACTGGGCTTTGCTGTGCAGCTTTGAAGGGAGTTCAAAGGTAGGCAGTCCCCAGCTCTGACGCTGGAAGACAGCCTGCAAAGAGGACAAGCAACCAGGACAGCACTGACATTGGAGAGTAAAAATTCAGCACTGCATAAGGGTCAGAATGATCCTTGTGCCTTGTGATTGTGCCTTGCCTTGCACCAAGCCTCTTACTATGATAAACTTGGAGAAATAAAGGAAAACCCTGTCTCAGCAGGGAAAAGTAGCCAGGGAAAGGAAATATAATTATATATTGTGGCACGAATAATTTCTACTTGCTTCTCTTTAGCTTTATGCTCTAATAAAGGCAGGTCCAGTTTCGGTTTGGTCTCATCAAGCACTGGTCTCACCATGTTCTGGCCATCATCTCCTGAGTGCTGAATAGGCTTTTCTACTGACCACAAGTGCTACTTGTGACAAAGGCTATTCAACATAATGAAAATGAACAATACTGAACCTAATTTAAAGTGAAGAAATCACAGCGGGGATTTATGCAGTGCTTCTTGTTGATTAATGTTGTGGTAAGCATCACTATTATGAAATACCACACCAGAAATCCAAAGGTCTAATTCTGTCTATGAAGCGCCTATTAAAGTAAATTGAAAATTGCTGTATTCTTAGGAGAAAACTGACCTCTGAAGAACTGAACAGAAAAAGAATTATTAAAACAGAAAAGAGTGAGGAGGCAAAGAACAAGGTTAGTGTAATTGCACATCCCTAATTGTGTTTCTAATGAAAAAAACACAGTGCTTTCCAGAGTTAATAAACCTAAGAAGGAAACAACCCTCAAGCACTTTTTCTACCCTTCAGTTTAGAATCTGCCTGTAATCTTTCCAAGCATCAAGATCATTATTTATATGGACACTCACAGCTAACCATACCAAGACTGATAAACGTAAGAACTGAGAAGCTTAATATGCCTATAGTCCTAATTAGGGCTTCTCACATGAACCAATAGCCTTATCACTTCCCCACATGCTAATCACAATCTATTTTTAACCCTCCTATCTTGTGCAAAGAAAATCATATCCTAGATAGTGAGAATACAAAATAGTTTAAAGTTACATTAAAATTACATTACTGCTATAAAAATGTCTGTGGTTTTAAAATATGTTGTTAGAAATTGCAAAGTGAAAACTTTTTCGAAAAGCAGTAAGACTTCCAGTTATTCAAGATCCCTATTAATGAAACTTACTACACACAATTTCTTTCCTGTTAACCAATACATAACCAATAGAGTGATCATCCCCAGAGCTATCCCAGTCTTAAGTGATTCCATTTTATCTCAAAAACTGATGAACACTGGATCTACTTAGCATTTGGGTAGAAGACTCACCTAGGAAAATGGTTAGCTATTAAAGAAAAAAAGTGCAAATAATGCACACTAATGAATCCTGCTCAAGACTTTGATGTTGAAGGGGAAAAAAAAAAAGCCCTAAGGAAAAGCTTGACAGTTAAACAAGAAAAAAACTAATACAAATGGTTCAACAATAACAACTAAATAAAATTCAGTAGATAATAATAAAGTAACTTTACATCTAAATTATCTTACGAGTACACAGGCAAAACTACAAAGCTCCACTGAACTGCCTCTAGTTACACAGTAGATCATTCTTTTCAAAAGATGCTTTCAATATCCAAGGGAATCTATGCAACTTATTTCATTGTAAAAAGACTACAGCTTTTGTAGCAATTTTCCTTGTCATGATTAATACCCACCTATCAGTCTCCTCCTCGTCTCATATAATGCTTTGTCAGGACAGACAAGAAATTCCAATTGTCTTTTGGCAAAAGCAGGAGAAAAGGATGCGCACCTTTTACATCTGGAAAACTACATGCACTTACGCTCTTCTTAAGAGCAACTGAGTCCTGACACCACAAGATCCACAATCAAGCACTCAGAGTGACACGTTCATTACAGTTACCTTGCCCTGATGGTCATGTTTCATTTCCCAGCCTCTCGGCAGCTCCAGCTGTTTGTTAGCAAACATGTTGAGGAAGCCCACCAAATCACGATTATGCTGGTAGCGTTCAAAATGGTGGGTGTCCCGACGGACTTTGGTGATCATGTGCTTCAAACACGTGTTATTTGTAAACATGCGGTAGGCACTCTGAAAAATAAATAACCACAGGAAATATTTTTAAAAGATAACATTTCTTCTTACTAAAAAAGACACTTGCACTGTAAATAAATAATCTGATCATCTATAAAACCTTAAAAATCATCTCCAACTAAGCCACAACAGTATGGAAAAAATGGTGCTCTTGCCAAGGTTTTGGAATAAGTGTTTGATGTTTCTTATTTTGCTTGAGTTATACAAAATTTCTTCGTTAACTCACTTCAGCAAAGTGTGAAATATATTAAAGATTCCATTTACCACACTTGTCCCTGGAACTGTGAAGAATCCAATAACATTAAAATTGCTTTAAAAGCAGATGATTTCATAGATATTTTCTAATTTCTGGAATAAGGAGTCAAATGCAGCCATAGAATACAGCAATAAAGCTGGTAAAGTTTTCTGCAGGACAGAGATACGCAAGTTTGTAGAACTTACCACAATCTACATAAATATTGTTTCCACCTATTGATTTTTCAAAAATACTCTATCATTGCATGTCCATGTGTAATTTATGCAATAAAATAATGTCAAGATTTAGGCTGGGCTGGCCACTAAATGAACGACAGATGTTTTCTATTAACCCCTATCCCTTCCCAGAAGGGAAGGGAGAGAGAATAAGAGAGAGAGACTTATGAAAAAAAAAATATTAAACCTGCTTTAATGAAATATTAACAATAAAAAAGGAAAAAATATGAATAAAAAAATAAGGAAATATATACAAATATATAAAAAAACAATATCAAGCTCCCAGGATGATGATCATGTTGCCAGCAAGCACTGGGAAAATCCCAGACTAGACTCAGCAATGGATGGGAACTGGATTCAGGAACACACAGATTGGGATTAAAGGCAGAAGAACGGACAGAGTCCTCCTTGGATGCTGGCCAGTGAAGAATCACAGAATAGTCAGGGTTGGAAGGGACCTCTGGAGATCATCTAGTCCGACCCCCCTGACAGAGCAGGGTCACCTACAGCAGGTTGAACAGGACGGCATCCAGGCGGGTTTTGAATGTCTCCAGCGTGGGAGACTCCACCACCTCTCTGGGCAGCCTGTTCCAGTGCTCCACTACCCTCAAAGTAAAGAAGTTCCTCCTCGTGTTAAGATGGAACTTCCTATGCTCAAGTTTGTGCCCGTTACCTCTTGTTCTGTCACTGAGCACCACTGAAAAAAGACTGTTCCCATCCCCCTGGCACCCTCCCTTTAAGTAGTTATTGATAAGATCCCTCCTCAGTCTTCCGAAAAGAGCGTTGACCCCTTCGATCCCTCAGCTTTAAACTCAGCATGAGGGAGATGGGATGGAATACCCCGTTGGTCAGTTTTGGGTCACCTCTCCTGTCCGCCCCTCCCCACAGATGTGACCCCGCTACACTCTTCTGCTCCTGGTCCTCCAATGTGGCACATAACAAAGTTAGCTGCCTTGGTTGCTATAGCAATAAGTATAAGCAAAAGCCTCTCTGCCTACCATTCCCTGGTATTAATGATAAAGATCAGATGTTATCTGCTAGAAGCAGACACTGTCTGAAAAACTTACCATTAATTTCAGAGTTAGAAGAGACTTAACTGAAAAGTAAAATTACTGAAAAGGAAAATTGGTTCTCTTCTATCTCAAACCAGGACAAGTTAAAATAAGAGAGTGAAAGAAGAGCACTGAGAAATAGGGAAAATTTTAAATAAAAAGGGGTAAAATAAACAGTTACCCTTCCCTCCAAAAAAACCCAGCCAACCAGAAACCAGGTATTTCTATTGGGCTTAGCAATAGACAGAAGCTGAGACACAGGCACTGCTATTGCACTGTGCTGCTACCTAAAAATCACTCTGTGCCCCTACACCTCTACTCCCTGGCCAAAGGTCTTATCTACCTCTGTCCTATTTCCTATATTCAAGATAGAGCTATGCAAGCTAAGCAGAATTATTCAGATACAAACAAGCATACATATATATCAAAACCAAACTAACACTGACCGGTAATCTAAAAACCACTGAATTATTAATGTGTGCTTGCAGACAATAAATTATTCATTCCATTAGTTCTATTTACACTATACATCTCATTACACAAAGGAAAAGAAACATTGAAAAAAAACCTATATAAGAAGCAGCACTGAAGAATAGGCAAAACAGAAAAGGAAAATAATATATATAGTAAGATGCTTTTTTGTTCAGTGTGACTTCTAATATATTTTGATACAAAACAGGCAATCTGGGGGAAAGAAGTCATCCCATAAGCAGCAAAGTGATCTTAAAAAATAAGCATAATTTTTATTCTCAGAATTGTCTCTCACCCTCTGCAAAGCCCCGTAAGAAAGCTATTGCTTTGATAAACAAATGAGTTTTGTATCATAAGAAGCACAAAGAATTGAGTGAAAAATAGAAACTGTAGAAGCTATAATGCCAACAAGGACAACTGTAATAGCCCACCAATTGCAAGGAATAATGATGAGTGTTTGAATTTATCCAGCCTCCCTATGTACTACCAATATCTTAGCATCAAACAAAAAGCAATACACAAGACAACTGTATTTATAAGCACATATTTATGAAGGTCTTTCAGCTTTAGACACTATACTCACAGGGTTAGAATGCAGCACTGTAAAGAACTCTGGGCTGATAAGGAATTTCACAGGGGGAGACTGGAGCAATAAAGTAAGTCTGGATCTGGAGGTAGAGTGAGGCAGCACATTCTCTCTTCGAAAATCTAACAGCAAAGTGAATGAAAAGACTTCCAGTAATAATCATTACCAAAACATCGCTGCAAACAACTATATTGATTTGAATCACACAAGCAAGAAAAGCACTAGATATACAATTATTTCAGGTATACTAAATGTCGTCCACATGAGTGTACCCGAACTTCTTCTAACACCACAATGAAATTTCTGAAAATAGCACAATTTCAGTTTAGTAACTTTTACTTGTTGCTTTGAGTGAACGATCATTAAAACAACAACAATAAAAAAATCACGTCCAATTATTTGGGTTACCAAATATGTGCCTGTGTATAAGATGCAAGAAGGTCCCTGTGGCAAGCCTACATTGCGACACTGTAGCTGTATGCAGATAAGTTATTTTTCAAATGTTAACTAATGGATATAAATGTCACTGTACACTTAAAAATGTTTCACTCCTCCTTTAAAAAAAAACAAAAATACTGCCGTTAACACAGCCACAATCCTGATCCAGTATTTAAGCAGTTTATGTAATTAAGAAACAGGTTGCCAAGGAAGTACCTTTCAAGTTTCAACTTTCAGTAAACATTTGGATCTTCTCCTAGCAACTGCAGAAGTGCACTGATTTTTCAACAGTACCAGGAACTGAAAATATACTGTGAGTGGTATTTGCTACGATTTTAAAACTGTTCCCCGCAATTATCTCTGAAAATCAACAGGACATGTGGATGCATATTTTAATGTAAATAAAAAAAAAATCACAAATTCAGATTCGGTCTGCAGTGATTTTACTCTAAAATGTATACCATTTTCCACATTTCACAGTTTCTTTCCTTTACATCTTGCAGTACTCACACACTTCCCCGTTAAATCATAGAATCATAAATGAACATTAATCATGTAGAACACAGCTACCACGGATGTAAAAGAACAATAACCCACAGGCAGAGAAAGGTAATTAGAGTCAGTGAATGAGACTCTAAACTGAGGGAAAAGTAAGAAAATAAATGAAAAAAAAAGAGGAGGAAAAGAAGAAAGAGTAAAATTCTAGATATGAATGAGTAAACATTATTGAAAAAAGGGAATGGGAAAAATAAAGATGTTCATTTTAAGCATTAGAGGAAACGAGAAAACAGAAATAAAGGAAAAGTAAATGAACAAGAGGATTTTTAGAGACACTTCTTAAACAATAGACCCCAAGCCCTCCCACCTGAGGCATGTCTATGGAGCAACAGCAGTGTAAAGACCCTGAAGTTATCTATGCCTGAACACTCGGGAGCGTCTTCCAGGCACGCACTGCGGTTGCATGTCAACTCCGTATTGGTACAAAACTTGGCGGTACACTAGTCACTTCTCACACCCTGGAAGATGCTGTGACATGCTGCAGATAGGCCCACTGTCATAGTCTGGGTAATGTGTCACCAGGTGGGTTTTTCTGGCAGTTTAGAGGCTTATGAATTTGATTTACGGAAAGCTTACTCAGCTGAACTTGCTTTAGTGTTTAGAGTGAATTTGCTTTAAACTGATTTGTTTACAGCACGACAAACCATCTAGCTGCACATGCACAAAGATAGAAAAGGAAAAGGCAGAAGTAGAGAAAAAAATATAAAGGGAGAACTTGGCTAAATCACAAGCTCTACAATGACTTGAAACTCAAGAGAGTGTGGCATTGCTTGTGTATTAGATTAACTTCATAAAGAGTATTGTAAGAGAATATCAGGACTATCTAGGAACAAAGCCAAAGCACATAATAACACACAACTACGCAAGACACTGGATGCGTAACAAACTAAATTTATAAATGTATTAGTAAATTAGTAGTAGGAAGATGACCAAGGAGAAAGCCGCTTAGCAAGAAGAAAAACTAGCAATGATGCTTGGAGCTCATTAAAAAAGGTCTTTCATTCTGTCTTCATTCAAAAAGTTAACACCAACCAGACAACTGGAAGAACTGAAAAACAAGAGGAGAACTTTCTTCTTAGGCTAGAATAGGTAAAGAGCAGGTTAAAGACTGTGGTGCAAATCAGAGATTTTCAAACCCTTTGGGCTTGATGAATTATACTCAAACACACTTAGGAAACCAGGTGAAGCAGTCTCTGAGACATTGGTGGTTATTTCAGAGGTCTGAAGAAGTTCTCAAAAGAAAAGAAAAGGGATAAATATTATATCCCTTTTTAAGAATAGGTTAAAAAAAAAGATGAAGGAAACTATACATGAGTTGACATGCTTTCTATTCTCAGACACATGAACTAATTGTCAAACTACTTAAAGCCACGAGAAGACAGCAAGGTGGAGAAACATAAATAACCAGGATTTCTGAAGAATGAATAATAGCAAACTAACAAAGTTATTTTCTACTACTTGAGTGGCATAAAGGCCACATATTTTGATGTTAACAAAGCCTTTAATACTGTTCACATGATACTTTCAGAATCACGTTGGGGGAGAAAATTACCTGAAACAGATGAAACCACCTGGAGAGGTGTATGCAGTAGCTTGCAAAAATGTACTGAAGACCATTTATGATTTATGTCAAACAAAAAGAACACACCAAGTGATGTTTCACTGAGATCTGTCTGGGTCTGGTCCTATTCATTAATTCTATTAATGACTGGATAGGGAGGACACAATTTGCTCCAACTAGGAGATGCTGCAGTACTTGGACAGCAGAGTGGACAAGATTAAAAACCATAGTGACACATTAGAAACTTGCAAAGACCTGCGTGCAGGTAAATACAGAATGAAAAATGGACATCTGTGCCAAAGATCTGCACACAAGGGTCTAGACCTGATTTTAGCAGATCAAAGACTGCACACCGGTGGTTAGTGTCAAACTATCAGGAAAAAAAAGTCATAATTATGCAGGAATGTACAAGGAGTGTTGTACATAAGACATGTGACATTTCCACAGTCTCTTCAGTACAGCAGAGTCATAACTTTATTTAATTTTCTGAAATACTCCTCAGGAGCTGCAGACCAACTGAAGACAATCCTGACTAGGCCAACAAAATAATTGGAGACGTAAAAACACAAGCCACAAGGAAAGACTAGGAAGTAATGACTTAAGAATATGTTATAAGAAAAATGGTAAGAGTAGACTGTGTAAGAGTATATCAGAAACTATAGGAGTAGACTGTCTAAAAATGTTACAGAATGTCCATTAACTGGGGAACGTATTACAAGAACATGAGATGCACTTGCCAATTATGGTTTACGTACAACTCATCCTATCTATCTTCAGCATGGAGATGAAGCTGATGACTACCCAAAGTCCTTTCTAGTCCTATATTCTACCATTCCAAAATGCAGTGGCAGATTCGAAATATTTGTAACCCAGACCACACAATTTTATGCTTTTTCACTGCAAATGCCCTGCCTATACATTTACCCAGCCAGGTACCCACAGGAAAATGCTCTGAATCTCACGTTCATCTCTTAAGCATATTGAACAGGCTGAGCCACAATCTTCAAAAACTGGACAGCAATGAAAACAAATGGTTTCACCTTCACCCAGACTTTCAGGGGCAGAAGTTAGGTTCTGCCTTATGTCACTCTCATTAAATCATCTTTGAGATGAGTGCTCCCTTTAGAAAGGGGAAAAAAAAGAATTCTTTTTTTCTTAACCTGCATTAGAATGGTGAAAGTCAGTTTCCTCTCCAGCTCCATCCACGGCATTTGTATGCTCTTCAGGCCTGTCGTTAGTCATTGTTCTTCGGATGCTCTGGTACCTAGGGTTTGAAAACTGGACTTTATATATAGTATATGGTAATATGACCCAATTCCAGCTCCGAGGGAGCTTGTCTGTCTTTTCTGCCATGTAGGTTAATATACATTGACCTCTAATTTCTGCATTAAAAACCTTTTGAATTTCTGGAAACCATTATCAGATATTTTTTTAGTCACATAGCTTATGAACACAGGTGGAATACAAAAGCCCTAGAAACTCACATGCAAATTAAAAGGGACAGCCACATAAAAATAAACACATATGGCCAGCTGCAGTAGCAACTGTAAACCTGTCTTCATACTCAGTCTTACCACAGTGAATGCAGTTTTGCAAACACACAATTCACTAACAACAAGGGTAATTCTTACCGGCGATTCAGCTGTTCCATTTGCTGTATGGAATTTGACCTCTGGAGAATCTGCGGTGCTGGGGGGGCCGTGGGTCGCTGCCATGTTGTTGTCCTGTTCACGTGGTCCACATAAAAAATCCGTCCATGGCTGTCAATTCGAGCCTCCCAGTCTAAGTAGCAATAAAATACTGTGAACTATGGAGGGCTTGGAGTTTATTTATTTCTTTATTTTAGCTCTGTCGCTTTTGTAACTGAATCTACTGTTCCAAGTTTCTATTTCTCTTTTACAGGATGACTTCAGCATAGAACTTTCTTACTGAAGGGTTAAGAGACATGGCTTTTCCCTGTTTTATCCCATAAATCAAATTCCCCACTGTAGTTAAGTTTCCAAGGAATCCATAGCTAGTAATTTCTATTCCTTTCTCTATTCTATTTCCCACTAACCAGTAATTGTCCCAGGGGAAAAAAAAACCAACAACCAACAAGCAAACAGTATCAGGATACTTAGTCTAATTCTCTTGTACTGAAGGAATTCAAGATCCTATTCTGTGGGTTAATTCCAGTGCAAAAGGCCAATGAATAAGTACCAAAAACCTTGCAAAGCTTGACACCCGTCATTGTTTCACCCCAGCTAGTAGTAACAATAATAAAACAGATCCCAGTGCTCTTCCTAGGTTTGCATGCACCTATGTTAAAGGTAAGCAGACCTGCCAGAGAAGATCAACAATTATAACAATCAAACTCCTTCATATACTAAATGTATGTTCCAGAACTGCCGATTCTGCAAATATCATAGCAAATTCAACTTCTTGCGCAAGCGTTAACTGTAATGCTGTCCACTGGTTTTGCAACACAAGCTACAGACAATGTTAGAAGTTTAGACCACGGAGACACAGCAGGAGAGCAGAGATGAAGGTGCTGGTACCTTTCCCCAACCACATCTGGCTCCTCAGTGCTCAGCAGAAACCAGGTGCATCACAACATCTAGGCCTTAGTTTAGAAGCTTTTTGGGTCGGACACACTGTCTGCCTAATAATTGGTTATAAAATGAGCAAGACACCAAAACACTGATCGTGGCTGGGGGCCACATAAGAAGAAAAAAAAAAAGAAAAAAAAAAAAGATATTTTATATACAGAAACAGACATGCCTGATTCTTGGGCGCTTGCAACTGCAGAAAACATGCAAACCATTTAGCATATCAGTTGAAAAACAGTCTGCGAGCTCAGAAGGTTTCTAGAAGAGACTTTCTATATTGCAAGTCTAGGTGAAAACATCAGTCACTGCAGTAACATTTTAAAAACCACTGGCAAGCAACCAATCCTAAATGACTGCCTCTCCAACAAGGAAAGCGGGCATAAAAATGTCTTGACAGCAGAGAAGAAGAACTAAATTCTACTGTGAATTATTTAATACTGACAGTCTTAAAACCTCAGGCTTTGTTACTGTATGAGTACTATGACTTCTGTCAACTCTTGGAGGCAGCCAAGTGGCACGCTGCATTACACTGTAGGGCCTGAGCTGACTCACAAAGAGTGAGGAAAGGCAGGTTTTGAGACAAACTCATGGTGTCATCTCCGCACGACAGCTGTGTGTTTCAGCTGGACAGAATGCAAATTACTCTTCTATCTTTATAATGCACAATCAAAATGGCCTATTAGTGTTCAAAGAATTTCTAGTGTGAACAAGAGCTACGCAGGAAAGTAAGCTCAAAGGAAGAAAAGAAAAAGCAGCACAATAGGGCAGGAATAAAACCAACCATTTAAGGAACGGTTTTTCAGGAGAAAAAATTAAAAATTTTATATTATACTGTAAATTTAAAATGCAAATTTAAAAATAAACAAAATTAAATCAATGCACAGCTTATGGCACAACCACTGTATTTTCTATCCAAAACATAACACATTTTAAAGTTATAAAAAAAATTCATTTATCTCAAACAAGCAAACTGAAACATTCCAACATTCTGAAAAATGTTTCCAATTTTTAAAAGAAAAAAAATGATTGAGACAGATGTTCCTGTGCAAAAGTCTTATTTCAAAAAAAATAGTATGTTCTGATGAAATAAAAATATTCAAAATTTTAAACCAAAGTTTGTAAACAAAACAGAACACGGAAGTATTCTGGGAAGGACAGAATTGTTCATCGTGAAAAAAAATACAAAACCAAAAACAAACACCAAAACTGCAAAAACCCAACAGTTTAAATTTGTACATTCGTTATTCTGCTTAAATGTCAAACCCTAAACTACTGTATAATAGTTGAGATTTGTCTTGTGGTGATTATACGTCCAATTCTGACACACAGTAACCATTTCTGTAATGTGGTCTTGCAGAAGAAAAGCATTTTTGCCTGCATTCAATTTTAAATACACAAGTTCAAACACTTGGGCAATGGCTTCTAAAGTAAAGCACCCGCATCAATGTTGTGATGGACAAGGATATCTTCCCTCAGTCAAATCGTTGTTAGTCAAATGTGTTACAAATACCTTAGCGTGCTGAACTGCAAAACTGTAATTCATCAAGGTTGTGTGGTCAAGCTTATTTGTTATTTTTTCCCTAGGAATGCAGGAATTGGAGGATAATGTTGCATGTTATAGGTAGAAATACTAGATAAATATTTCAATTCTTTCTCTATTTTTTTAACTTAACCTACACACAGCTGGAATAAATACACCTGTTTTTCTTAGTTTCAGATTCTGGTGTAATAACAAATGGAATACAACCCAAAACACACAGTTCATAACTCAAAATCGTATTCTAAGTTTTTTCTCTAGTTTTTAACTATTAAAATATTAGAACTGTTACATATCTGAAAGCAGAGATTTGGAGAGAAAAACTGAATCTAGGCAACAATTAGTATTTAAGATTTTATTCACATTAGCACATGAATGATCTACATAAAGATTGCATAGAGCTTTGATTGTAAAGGGGCAATGTGCATACGCATGACCGTGCATGACTGTGTAAAACCCCAGCAAATGTCATGAATGTTAGAATACCACACAGCCAAATCTTTTTAATTAATATTCCAATAGATTTTCCAAGTAGTTACTGTAGCGTATAGTTTGCTTCTGAAACACAAAAAGCAATCTGTGTATAAACCATGGTACTATAAAAGCTACCCCTATGCATTTCTTATTTATTACACTGATCTCTGAGTATTTCCTGTAACGTTCTCTGTCTTTTTCAGTATGAAAAGTGATAAAAATGCAAGTGAAATATATGTCTCAGGCACAATTTTGTAAAAAATAATACTGGCTTATTGAGGTGGCAGTTAATTAACTTTAGGATCTGCACACAGGACTAATTTGTCATACGCGCTGATTATAACAGAAGCAGCAGGGAGCGAAATCTTCTCATCACCCTGGCTTTCCAACATACAGTTATATCTGTGTTCTGCTATCGGGCTCCTTCCAGTTACCCCCTCCAATTACAGAGCAAACACAGTCCCATTCCATACTGTGAAATAAGGCTCTATTAATTTTGCACTAACTATCTGAATTCCTGACTCCTTTAAAGTAATGCAGCTTTGCCACAGACTTCAGTGGGTCTGAATTTAACTATTTTTGGGGGGTTTGTTTTCAAGTAATGTTTGCCTGTTAGCTGTGTACCTTTTTTTTTTTTGGTCCCTTTTTCTTTCTTTAAATATCAGATATTGAATATTTTCACTGCACCAAGTTTAAGCAGGTTAATCCAACAATTGGGAGCAATGTGTTTTTCACGTACATTAGAGAAATCACAATTTATCTGTTAATTTAGGCTCATGTAACCATTGCTTAACACCCAGGTTTACTAATTCAAAAAAATCTTCACGTTGCCTCAAAAAATGCAAGGAAAACACACACCTTTCACGTAATCTGCAGAGATTAAAGATGTTATATATTGCTCTGCAAATCATCACCATACAAGAATTATTCAGAGATTTCAGAGTGCTTGACATCTTTACCACCAAGTGCCTCATATAGCGTATCACCTCATGTCCCTACCCATGTGCACTGCATACTAAAAAGGCAGCACCAGGCCTTCCTGCTTCTCCCCAAACGTCACTTAGCAAGTCTGTACACACCAGGTATAATTATCATAACACATCCTCGTGGTTGGCAGACTGAGCACAATGCTTTTCACAAAACAGCACTAGACTTAATCATCATCACTCCTCGCTTGGAACTTCTCAGCTGTTCATTCTCAGTTCTCACATTTGAAACAGAAATGTAATGCGATCTCAGTAATGACATCCAGGCAGCCTATCCCCCAATTAAAGTATGAAGAACCTCACTTGGTGGTAGAGCCTCATCCACTCTCTGGTACCGGCTAACATCCTGACGTACCGAAGGCAGCGACCTCAAGGGCTGATGGCCATTGGCTTGAGCACCTGGAACCAAAATGCCCACAAATTATTTTTTCAGTTAAAGTGGGGAAGCCCTAGAGATGCCTCCAAAGTGAACAAGACACACTAACGCTTCTGCAGGACTACAATATTTTACGATATATCTAAAATTCATGTATTTTTAGGGGGCAAAATAAGTTATGCCTACAGTCCTGGGTAAGGAATTCTCTGGGATGCGCTGCAGTCTCAGTCCCGAAAATGTCACCTTTTGGGATGTGCTGCATTCACCTGTGACCAGCGGAATCCAGGGCACACAAACAACAGCATGTGCCTGAGCCACATCCCAGCAAGGGACAAGGACAAAGCTCCACCTGGCCACCAGAGAAACCTGCTGTAAGAGTGAGAGGTGAAACTGTCCATTGGCCTTCCTCACTGCAGTCACACTGATCTGCAAAACATGGTGCAACTTGGTACCTAATAAAAAGAGAGTCCCAAATGTCTAGAAATTTATGTAAAAAAAACCCATATTGACAGTATTTGAAATAAATATCAAAATTATTATTTCCAAATCAAAGAGCTGTTTATGAAGGGAAGAAACTAATAGACTCCAAAACTTTTGAAATGTTATGAAAAAGATGCACTCAGAAATACAGTTTGATTGCACCCACTTGATTAGATCCACTTCAATCCCTGAAGAAATTAAATGGATAATCCATTGTGAAATATGCTGTGAAACAATCCATTAGGGACAAATTTCTACTTCCTGTGATTTTAGTGAGACACAAAATTCTCAACTGCAAAAAGAATTTTACAATTGGTAGGAGTTTTACAGTGTTCGCTCAAGTAACACATTCCTCTCCTCCCGTGGTTCCAGCTGTCCTACGATTTGTCTACACAGGTAAGGGACTGGGAAAAGGAAGATAAACAGCCTGAAATGTGACTAAAAAACCATATTTTTTTCCCCCCTTTCTTTTGATTACCCTTATGTTTTAATGTTAATATATGTGTATATTTTCTTCCCCTTATAAACACGCCAAAGACAAGACCCAAATATAAATTCTAGTTTGCATTTCATAGTTCTGGGACTATTTCCCCCCCATTACCATTTTCATTAGCAAGCAGGATAATATTGTAGAATCCTTTCCTCCTCTTCATCCTCTGTCTCACGACTCTCTCAAGAATTAAAATATATCCAATTCCAAAATAAACATATCTTGGATATTTCAGTTTTGATTTTTTTGTTAAATCAAAAACCTCAAGAGTCTCTTGAAGAAGGGAATAAATCTCAAAGGACCAATAAAAAGCTATCTTGAAAGATAACAAAATCGAGAAATTAAGATCTTTAATTTCAGATGTTAATTTTTTTAATAATTTTTACTAGCTGCAGAAAGGTCACTTCAGAAAGTGCCTCCTGCAGTTATTACCTCCAGTAGCTCCTTCAACCTGTGCTGTGGCACCCTCACAAGCTGCTTGTGCTCCTTCTGTTTCTTCATCCTGAGACTGGCTATTGGCAGCTGCTGCCTGCAGGCTTCTTCTTCTTTGCCAGATTTCTTCTGCTTCTTCTTGGTCTTGTAATTCACCTGCCTCAGCCTCCTGTGCTTCCTCCTGAGGTAACTGTACCGCAGGTAGAGAACCAGAAGTACTTGCAGCGTTCTGCGTCTCAGCACCTGGCTCAATTCTAGCCACGCCAGTGGCAGAAGCTCCCTCTTCCTCCTCCTGAGAAGAAAAGGCTGGAGTCTCAGGAAACCTGGAACTTTCCAAAGAAGAACATCGCATTTCAACTGAGGAACGTCGCACACTCGCGCTTTCATTGCAAGAGCTGTCTGCCCCTTCCACATCACTTTCCCCTTCTGGCCGGGTACTAGCCTCACTGACGCTTTCCGTGCGAGCAGGATCACTCTGCTCGGTTTCTGATGACATCTGAGAAGGTTCAGACCCTTGATCAATGGATTCTGTTTCACTAACACCCCTTCTACTCCCAGCAGCAGCATCGGCAGCTCCTGCATCTGCACTGCTAGGAGGCTGCTCTGCCTCCTGAGCGGCACACGATTCGCTGCCAGCCTGGTCTGCTGGTGCTTCGCTTTGAGAACCTTGCAGGCTTTCACCTCCTGCTAACTGTGAGGGTGGAAGCTCTGGGAGAGTCTCTTGCTGGTCATCAGTTGATGGCAAAGGAGCTTCAGAGGCTGAAATGTTTTCACTCTCTGCAGGCCCTTGCATTACCTGATCTGATGAGTAACTTAAACCATTCCTTTCAACATTTCTTGTAGCACCATTAAGCATTACTAAACCACCATCGTCTTCCAAGGAAGACGGAAAACCCAGGTCTTGATGTAGTTCATGCTCCTCTTCATCTGAGTCAATGTGAAGCATAGCATTAAGTCTTGTGTCAGTAGGGAAGCTACTCCTCAGTTTTGGGGAGGCTCCACGTGGACGCTCGCCACAGGCAGACGTCCCAGGTCTAGGGTGATTATTGTGTTCTATTGCATCCAGATAGTCATTTAGTGAGTCCTGGCGACCTCTAGTAGGTGATGATCTTGAAGCACCAGAGGTCAATTCATCCTGGTCCGTTTCCAAAGTTGTACTAGTCCTTAAAGGGTGTCTTAGGATTGCTTCTCCAGAAGATTCCTCAAGGACTGGACCATTGGAACACACTGTGGATGTATCGTGATGTCCTGCTGGCATGTCCTCATCATCAGAGGGGCTCCCCAAGTCTCCATTTACAGAGTTCACTCCCAGCAAAGTGCCAACTGTTTCTGGTGAAGCATCTGCAGAGACACAAAGATGGAATATGAAACACAACGCAGCAACAGGCAGTTCATTCTACTTTCTCTGCATCACCAAAGTGATATAAAAATACACATCTCTTAACGTTTCCTTATTTCAATCAGACAACTAAGGGAAGAAAATACAATTAAAACAACAGAGGCATCTACAGCATTATATACAGAGAAAATTCTGTAATTGCTGTTAAGTCTATACTATTTTGTAGGATACAGAAAATTTAAGGATGTGAAGTACGAATTTAAAGTCTACAGCATCTCTCTCATATCAAAAAGTAGGATTTACACAAAG
Source organism: Charadrius vociferus (assembly GCF_000708025.1). Lineage (NCBI taxonomy): Eukaryota > Metazoa > Chordata > Aves > Charadriiformes > Charadriidae > Charadrius > Charadrius vociferus. Next base: position 4,111,564 of record NW_009649570.1, read on the forward strand.
CCAGTCACTGACACCCTTAGCAGCAGGCAAACCAGCAGCTGAGATTCCATAAGGAATCACGAATTGTGTACAGATATTAATTTCTATACACAACATTTATTTTGAGTTGATTTATAAGACTTTCCACCGTAAAGAATGGAAATCTACTTAAATAAAGTTCATGAGATATCAGGTGTCCTATAGTAATAACTGTAGAAGGGAAACAAAAATAAGCCATCTCATTTGAGAGATGAGATGGTATCTCCTCACATGGAAATCAAACAGGCATAGAGTTGAATAATGCAGCTGTAAGTGTCTGTACGCACCTGCAAGAACCTTAACCGTGAAGTCAGTGAACTAGAGTGCCTGACAACAAACAGGACTGAAGACAGATGCATTTTTTTAAATATGCAAAAATATTAATGAGATACAGGACTACATGCCTACAAAAAAGGCAACAAGGCTATATCAAGTTAAAAGATAGAGCGATATCTCACTACCAAAGAGATTATACCAAGTCTAACGAAGGAGAATCTAAGGTCATAAACATGTGTATAGACACATATGATATGATAAACATGTAACTGTACCAGCCATGTTCTGCTGACTGCCTTCGGAACAAGAAAAAAGGAAAATAAAAGAATCGTCTAATAGAAGCATCCATTCTCAGAACTGTAACAGATATTCTTGGTTCTAAGCAGGACAGAGTCCTGTAAAAGGGGGACAGGACAGAGTGATCTGCATGTACACACAGGGGAGGAGAGCACAGGTGGACTCTTACTTGCAACTGCTTATTCTCAGCCAAAGGTGTTACAGAGGGAAGATATTACAGAGTGAAGAGAAATAACAAATTTGATTAGCCAATCTATCCCATAAAATGAGAATCATAAGCAGATTCATTTAAAATCTACCTAACAAAACAGGAAAACAATACAGTAAATGTTGGTATTTTGGAATTCTCATCTCCAAAGGAGTACCTGACATATCTATCTTTGAATCGCAACAGAAAAAAAACCAAAAAACAAACCTATAATAGAGGCACTGTACACAAATGAGAAAGTTTATTATCACAGAAAATCCTAGAAATAGGAATACATAGGAACTCTCTCCATACAACTATCTGGGGATCCAGATCATTGACAAATGCTCACCTTCATGAACAGAAGATGTGATTTCCACTTTGAATTGGAGATACCCACTTACATGATCAGCTGGGAGCCTTCTGCCAAGGTTATAGCTGAGAATCTGGTCGCTGCAAAAACAAAGATGTTGAGGTTTGGGTGTTTGGGGTTTTTTTACAATTTTAACTGGCTTTATTTTTCCAATATTTTCTATCGGAGGCTCTTATCAGGTGAGACTCAGCATGACAGCACATAATTTCTGTTAGAATCTTAAAATCAGCCACATACTCTGGCTTGAACATAAAAGCACAAACACCAACAATGGTGCAAAATACCATTAGTTAAAAGATAAAACAGTCTAACAATCTACTTTTGATCATTTCCAAATACAGATTGTGCCCCAGAAATTCTTATACATCCTTAAATCTTTTCTTAAGTCCTAAAGAAATCAAACTGCGAAGGATGCCCTTTCCCCTAACCTCCTCCTTGCCCCAACACAACATATGTTTCATAATTAACAAAACCTTTCATTTTTTAAAACCTTCTGCCCCCTTGTGGCTTTTACTGCATGCAAAATTCCCAGATAGTTCTTCACATTTTAGTTCTTTCAATAAAGCACTTCTGCATTCCTATTCAGAAAAACTATTAATGCTCGGGTTTAACTTCAAATACATTCTTAAGGGTTATTGAATTCAGTGGGACTTAGATATGATTAAGCACTTGTATCAGCTTGAGACATAGGATCAGATCGTAGGCTATACATTCCTACTAGGCAGAGCCAGAATTCACAGCCCCAGCCCCCGCCCTCCTCAGCACAGTTGGGACAGCTGAAGGGAGAGGTGGGGACTGCTGAAGACTTCCACAGCAAATTACTGCTATTATGCAAATAAATTTATACTGGTATAAACAACTCTCCATTACCGGGAGCACTCCTACTGCAATATGAGTGACAGACGAAAATGAATGCAGGGTCATTACTGAAATAAGCTGCAGCAGTTTGCATGCGAACAGTAACTTTTAGCAAAAGAAGTCCTGAGTGGACAACACAAGGCAAAGCAGCCTCCCCGCATTGCTCTATGGGCCGCAGTACATCAAATTATTATAGCAGTGTCTCCAGGATCCGCCACAGATTCATCGCTCTGTACTCCAATTACAATTCTCAGCTAGACTCAGGGTATCCTCAGAAGATTGCCATTTGAGATTTCCAGAGTTTTTTACATAAGGTTTATATTACTCTAGGCCCTTCAAGACTTAGAGAGAGCCATGACATGAATAATGTCTGCTCTGTATTAAGTTGAATCAATACTAGATGATTCTCATGCTCATTTATCATATTTTCCATGAAATTTAAAGCCACTTGGCCATTTTGTTACACAAACTTGTGAGCTATGTTGACATCTAAAAGCCAGGCAGAATTTTAGTGCGGTCTCTCTAAAAATGGCTGGTTCTGGATTTTACCTTTTAATTCATTAATACTGATCATTAATACAGAGAAGGGCAAGTTAAGCATATGGTGTACTGTAAGTCCTTGGACTTTGCTCATGTTATTTTTCAAGTTCACATGTTAACCCAGGAGAGGATTTCAATTGTCCTTGGCATCACCAAAATGAAAAAGAAGAAAGTGAAGATGTTTTACTTGCTTGACCAAAAACAAAATAAAAGAAGAATTAGCAGTTGATTGTACATTTGGTACATTTCTACTTTATATTAACCACTCCTTTCCTTTGCAAAACTTCTGGTGAAGTGTTGTCTGTATTTACAATGTCTAGGAAAAAGGAACTCTGACAACTGATTGGCACGCAAAAACTGTTAATGGACAAATAAATTACAGATGAAGAGGCAAAAATAGCTGCAAGACTGATTTAATGTCAGTTCTAACAGCAGCATGGCAAAACCAAACTGAATACTTACCCATATTCTTGCTACATATTTTTTACACAGTCCTTCCTTTCCTAAAAGGATTTGATATATCAAATATACAGAACTGAAGTATGGAGAAGAAAACAGGAAATGTATTCCAGAATAGTGGTTTGAAAAAACATAGACAAGAACTGATGAATACAGCAAACGGGGAATTTACAGACTTCACAGCACTAGGAATCCCAGAGCAGAAAAACATTTTGGGGTTTAGCATGGAAATGAACACACTGAAATAGGTTTTGAAACCCATCTGTATCACAGTGCTTTTTTCGAGTGCCTCACAGTGTGCAAATTTATTAGAAAAAGCTGCTTGCTCAACATATCACAACTTGTTGAAACTCAAAGATGAAGCATTTCTTAGAAAAGTTGGATTGTATATACACCTGAACTGACACTACTACAGAACAAATGGGCAGGGTTTTGTTGTTTTCGTTTGGGGTGTTTTTTAGAATAAATTCTGTATCAGAGGACATTATCAAAATTTTAAGCTACTCTTACAATTTTATTCTTACTTTACTTACCAGTGTAACCACCACTTTGGAAACTTAGAGCTGAAAACTGTTTTCAAATTGAATTTGATTTTTTCCATTTATGCAACTTGTTACTTTGATGGGAATATCTGTGAAAAAGGAGGCCAGTCATTTATATCCTGCTTTTTGTGCAAAAGCATGATGATACTGCCATGCCCCTAAACTTTCAGGGAAGAATATATGCAATTTATTTCACCATCATTCCTCATGAGCCTCATCCAGTGGCCTTCAAAAGTTAAGGGAGACACATCAACTTTAGCAGACTTTGAGTTAGGTCCTGTACAAAACACACTTGAATAATTCAGTTCCTCCCATTGTCTTTCACAGAATAATTTTTTCTTATTTGTTAAATATAGCACATAAATGTAAAAAGACATTAACAAAATAATATACGCTACAATTACTGCTCTATCTTAAATGTACAACTATACTTTTGCTCACACTGCTGCATCTCTTGTAGACCTCCAGGATCACAGTGCCTAATTACAAAGTCTCAGGCTCCTCTCAGTGCATATGGCTGTATGAAGGCCTCACTGCATCATCCACTTGACTATACTATGGTCCCCTCCAATAACCATCACGAAGTGTAAAACATCTTAAAAGTTTCTAAGTGACTTGCATCTTTATACCATAACAAATAGTCATCAAAAAATGAACAGAAATTTTTAGAAATAGCACAAAAGGTGAATTTTGAGTCCCATCAGTGCGCTATTCATAGTAAAAGGCAATTTTAATTGCGTATTACCACCAGCACTCTGAGAAATACTGAGTCACAGCCTTGTAGTTCTGGCCAATTAGCTGAACAGATATTAAATATCCGACTATTAAACTCACAATTAAAAATACTTGAACTCTAAAAGAAGTGAGACAATAAAATCTGCTTCTTCTAAAAAATTTGCACACAATCAGGTAGTATTGTGATAATTAATGCCTTGCCTCTTGACTAGCTAGCCAGAGGGTAACATTTTTTTGCGAGGGTCGCATTTTTTGTGTGAAGAAAATAAGCTGAAAATAAATTATAGAAACACATATACACAAATAGGGCTACATGCATTCAGAACAGGGTTAGAACCAACTGACATCTTCCAGTCTGGCAACGAGGCTATTAAAATTCCTACTAAATTTCTTACTACAGATGCAGTAGAAATTCGCTGGTCTGTGCCAGTAAGCCGGAAAGGCTGCTCTGTGCCAGTAGCCTAGCTGCTGAGTTTCCTGGATCAACAGAAGTTAGCATTAAGAACATATTAATTTACCCAATTGCGTGTCTCTCCAATAGTCTCTGAACCGGTATGGTTAACTTCCCAAGAAAGCGCTTGATGATCGGACGACTCTTGGCAAATTTGTCTTTAACCTCAATTTCCAGGACATCTGTTAGAAGTGCAACAAAAGAATATTTCTGGAAGGAAAGAACATATTTGACACCAGATCAATACACCTTTATTCAGAAAGTATGTACATAATTACTACCAGCACCCAGTGAACTCTGAAAAGTAATGACTGATGACAATAGTTTCCATATTGCAAAATAATGTCAACATCATTTATGAAGCACTTTATTTTTGCATATGTCATTAGCCTCTTAGGAAACCCATACCTTTTTATCGTTCCTTGAAAACAATTGCTCAGTAAGAAACTGCACTGGATAAAAGCACGTTTTGTGGTCTGCGTCAGAAAGGACAAAGCAATGTATCCTAGTGCTTGCTTCAATTTGGATAGTAGAAAGCAAAAAGAGAAGGAATCCTTGCTGTACTCTGTCAGATTACAGAAGAGTAGCCAGGTCAATGCAGGAGGAAGAAGGAAAATGTCTCACTCTAGGCTGTGCTTTGTGAACTTCCAACACCACATTTTGGAGTAATTTTTTGTATGCATGACAGGAAGTCAAAAGGGCAATGTGTATACAGTATTTTCAGGAGCACTGTGACTAAAGGAGGAGAATTTTCTACAGATTTTTGCCCCAAAGTTAACAAATCTTCTCAGCAAGCTCCAACAGAACCTCTTCTGCAGTTGGGGCCTTTAAACAATATGGTGCTAATTTATAAAAGATTTCTTGATGTCTGGTAAGATCATTCTTCCACCTTTCCCTCCAAAAGAACACTTCCACTGTTACTCACTTTAGTCTAGCATCAATTTTCATGAGTTTATGAATGCTTCATCTTTGAGATCTGTGCTGCTCTGCCAAGTCTGCCTGAAGACGGCCAAAAGATTCAAAAGTGGTACAGGGCAAATATATGAGCAGGCATGCGGGGCAGACACACACACACACACACACACACACACACACAGTGTGATAACAAATTCCCTCAGGAAAGTGAGCTTAGGGACCAAAGATTTTCATTTTTTCTCTGGATTTTGAGATATTTCAAATAAACAAACAAAAAAGTATGGTATAACCTACGCAGGAAAGCTGAGGTCATCTGGTTATACTTTTACTACCTGCCATCTTTAAGACCTCTGAGCAAATTGCAATCCAAGTACAACGCCTAATATACATCTGACTAGATAGCTAAAGAAGTATTGAACAAGGAACAAAAGAAGGAAGAATTCTTCGGTTCAGCTGTAGACGTCAGCTAAACATATTCAAAACCAGCAATTAAAGTGGGTCAGGAATAAAAACACTTTCTCATGCTGGGCAACTGTTGGAGCTGGGTTCCTGTGATAAACAGAACTTAAAAAATTGTCACTCTCAGTTTGCTATAAAATTGCAAATTATTTTGCAGAAAGGAGTAGATGTAAAACAGGATCAATTCTGCACCACTAGGACAGCATATGTAATGGGATCATAAGCTGCTGGCGTCAGAACATTGCTACAGGGAAGATACAGCAGTTAAAGCAAGCTGATATAACGCGTGCACCAGTGAACATTATCACTTTTCTAATAAGCTTCAAAACCAAGGAGAACTGGAGGAGAAAAAAGGGGAAAAATAAGAGTAGATTTTCTTTCTATCTACTGGATAGATGGATGGACAGACAGAAAGATGAAGAATCAATTTAGAGATTAGAACTCTGATTATTTTTTTTAAGATTTTAAGACTTCCACACACCTACAGTCTTTCCCACAACCAATTACCCAGAGCAGTGCTAACGCTGGTCCTGCTCTGTTCTGCTTTACTGCTTGTTTGGTTTGATTATGATTTGTGGGAACATTTTCCAAAGCCCACTCAATTTTTTCAATCTTCCTGAAGAACACATTAACATTCATCAAACACAGTACAGGCATCTGCTCATTAGAAAAAAGGCGCAGATCAAGAATGCTGCTCACTGGTCCTGAAAGGGTTATGGACTTGGGTCAGTATTTTCACCTTGTTTCCCACATAAACATTTCTCTTCAAAGGCACAGCCTGGCTCTTATGTGCTCAAAGACAGTTGTGAGGCTGAGTTCCATCTCTGAGACCTGCACAGCTACCCAGTATAAACACATCTGGAAAACCGGCTTCTGCCAAACTGCCCTTTTTCCCCCCCTCGCCGAGTGGTGCTGTAATGCCTCCCTGGGCTCTCCTTCCTACAGCAGTGCATACAGGGGCTACACCAAAGAGCACCCCCTCTGCCTGACAGAACTGAAAGCTTGCCACCTGCTGTGCACAATGAGAATATCATTTCCAAATGAACAGTTGTCGCAATCACTGAGCACAAACGCTCACTTATTGTACCTTTTCTTAAAAGAGTCTTCTCACAACATATAATCCATTTTAATTAATTTATTTTTGCAATTTCAAGAAATCGACAGAGCTGTTGAGGGAGTTCAACTCTTGTTAGTAGAGAAGGGAATGAAAACCTCACAGCAGCGCAGCTTAAACACACAGCTTAAATATGCAGATGATAGCTGTTTCTATCCAACAACAGGGTTCCTAAAATTACTACAATTTCTGTGTCAGTTTAAATAACTAGCTACAAAGTAAGCTCACAGCCTTCAGAGAGTAAAGACTAATGCATAAAGAGAAAATAGAAGCCTGGTACACTGCATCAGCTGGCAGACAGCTCTCAAAAGGGATACATTACCTCTCTGTGCCAAACGGGATTAGTTGTGTTACTGATAATAGTCGACCTTCTTTCCTGGCCATGATGAGCAAACGTCGGAAATGTACTTTTCTTGCCTGGCTGAATGGACATCTTTAGATAAGGATCAGGGTTGAAGAACATGCCTTTTTTAAGTCCAACTGCTCTAATATCTATAAAGCAAAACAAGAAGGAAGGAAAAAGGAATTGAGTAAATTAAAGCTAGCTTACAAAGCAGCACATTCCTAAAATATTACTCAGGAAATCAATGCACCATAAAATACTAAATAAAGCAACTTAAAATTACTCATACGTTAACTGGATCCAGTGTACAGAAGACAGTTAAAGCAGGAAGTCAAGTGTTTTCCCAAGGGAACATAGGGAGGAAAGGTATCAACATCCCAATTTACATTTTAGCCTCCAGTCATTTATGAAACTAAAAGCATGAACTTGTAGCTTACCGACAAACGTTTTTCTCAGTATGTAAGGTATTTCCACTCATAAAAAGAAAACCCAAAAACCACAAAAAAAACCATCCCACTTGTTCTGTTTCTGGATAAGGGGAAGGGGCTAAGATAAAAAACAGTACGGAAGGCAATGTAGTGAACTCACACTTTCCCAAAGCTGAGACTTAAATAAACATAACTTCAAATACTCATTATGGAGGTTGCTCTGGACTATGATGCACACTTTCTCCCAACTTAGAAGAAGATAACCTATCTCACATACAAGGAGGCAAAGTTTTCTGAAAATGCTTTTTTTCTTCCTAGGGAAACCTCAGTACTGCAGCCCTTGCAACTTGCAACAATAAATAATAACTACCTCAGGTGCATATTCTCATGCCTAAGGACTTTAATGATAGCGCAAGCTTCAACAAGAACAAAAAGAAAGAGGTACTTTTAAATATAATATTAGATTTTAAACTTAACTGTAAAATATTTCTCTGTTTAGGTTTGCCGAAGCACAAGATTTTAGTGTCTTTCTCCATTAGGTACTTCAATATGTTGCACACAGTCTTCATGACTCCAATGCAACTGGCACATAGATACTCAGGTGAGCAGTTTATACATGCAAGCAAAATTCACTGCACTAAAACGCAATGCCATGCCTGTGGATTCAGTAAGAAAAAAAATAATCCTGCCCAATGTTCAAAATTAAGCCACACAGTAGGACTCCATGAAATAAAGGGTAATTGTCTTTAAAAGCAACAACTTTGCACATGCAAATGAGCAACCAAAAAATGTTCCGGGAAATACATTACAGACCTATCAGTCAATGCACCTTTCAAAATTAGTTTAGGGGACTCCTCAGTCTGAGTCACAACCTTCTATCAAACACAATAGGTTTTTCAGAATTCACAAAACAATTATTTTCATACTACTCTATGTGAGTCTATACAACCTATCAGCTCTATCCCAGGTAACTGCTGAAAGACCATTTCAAGAAGCAGCGGGGATTTTTCTGCTCTACTCTTACAATCTCTAAATGTTTTCATTGTCAGCTCTTCAAGATTCTTCTGTCTTTGCTCAAGCTGAATATGCTTCAGTCTCACACAAGACTTCCCATAGAATAAAGCGCTAATCAAAACGAGTGAAGCTGGTAGACTGTACCCCTACAGCTATTTTGCTGTAGTGACAGCTTAGCTCTGTTACAAGTAAAGATTTTTTTCCTTTCTAAACCATTCGCAGCCGTTGCTTTTTCACCACTTCAAAGCAATGGAACCAGCTTGCATTTTATTTAGAGTCTAAGTCTTCCACTCTTCAATCTGAAAGGAACTATCCCTTGTGCAAACGGGAAATTTCTCCACATTTTTCATGCTGGGATCCATCAAATCCATTTCTTTCACTCCTGGAGATTAATGATTCTGGCTTGTTTTCAACAAACAGAAGTTCTAAAGAAATGACATCTTTCAAGCCACTAGAGTGTGCTCCTACAGAAGCTAATGAAGAAAAGTAGTCTATCTTTGAAGTTATTTAAAACAGCAAATATGTTTATTTTTTTTAGCAATAATTTGAAAAAAAACACAGAGTAGTGCTGTTTTTTACCTGATAGGGTAAAGCTGACTAACTTCCTTGAGTGCTGGGCTCCAGAAGCACCTTCATCCGTGCCTTCTACTCCCATCTAAAGAGGAGAAAAAAGATGAAATATACAACAAAAGTTTTCATCTGCTTTGTCTATGCTTGAGGATGATAATGCAATCATAAGCTGGTATGCAGAGGAAGAATCTGACCAACTACTGTCTGCTACCATGGACAGGCAAAGCTACAGCATCTGTTTCTAGGAAAATATCTTATTTATGCCACGGAGTGCTAATACACCAGTACTTGGAATCTTCCAAACAGAACATGTATAGGCTAATACACATGCAGACACTATTAATCAGAGAAAAGGAGACTGTATTTTCTTACAGGTTTCCCTTTTGTAAAATAAAATCAATGGTATGGATTGGTAATACATACCAAACACTGAGCTGGCCAGTGACAACGTGTGTAACTTTTGTCACTTTCCACACAGAGATAATTTACTGCGCAACAAAAAATCAAAGACATCAAAGAGAGACCAACAAAAGCCTTCAGATCTATTAACAAAAGCTCCTTTTAAACAGAAAAGTGCATCAGATATCTAAATATGAATGTGGTCCAAAAGCTTATGCTTCACAGATTTTATGGTTTGGTTTCTACTGAAATCTGTTGTTAAGTAAAGCACTACTTCAAAATACAAAGTTTCTGATACATAAATGTCTTACTAATGTCTAGCTCTTTCAATTAGCAGAATAATTTGTCTTTCAAGACAGAGATGTGCATACAGCTGAATAATCTATCATGAAGACATCAACAGAGCTAACTTTAAAGTCAAACTGTTCCCCAGGTAGACACTGCGCTCACTCCCAGGCAGAAGAGGTAACACAGCCTGATGAAAAAGCTTCAGCCAAATACAGTCCTGGGGATTAATACTAGTGATAAAACAGGAAATCATTTGATTTATTCAACAACAACAAAAAAAATAAGCTGTATAAAACCTCAGACACCTATGTATACAGAAGAAGTATGTAAAGAGTTTTGAGCAGTTCAACAGTTGTTTGAAGTTAATGGATTGATAAACGATTTCTGGAGCTGTGGTAGCCATGAGGAGCCTTCTCTACACTAACCAAAAATGTAATCATTCCTTTTTATATTGCTTTAAGCTAGTTAATATCATTAGCTTTCAAATACTTGCCATGATGATCAGCAAGCACATTGGAATTTCATCAGAATTAGCAAACACACAAACTTCTCCCATTGCAAAACTCTAATACTTCGTACGTAACAAACAGTCAAACAAAGTGATGGCGAAACAGTGATGACGTTGATGCCTGACGTCCCCAGGGGCCTCAGAGGTCTTGTGAGGACCGCACCATGCCAGCAAGCGCCACCACTCACCAACCAGCCCATCCCCTTCCCTCACTGCTGGCTTCATGATGCAGCCCCACTCCCTGGGTAAGACGTTTCTCCCCAGAGTGCTCAAAACTATCACTTTCCCACCCAGCATTACATTATTATCCCAGTGACTTCATACGGACACATAAGTGGTGACGGTTGGTAGTCAAATTACAAGGGCATCAAAAGCAATGGGGTCATGCCAGCTGGATCAGTGCCCCCTCATCTACAGACAGATTCCCTGGAAGCAGCAAGGGGCGCCTTCCCCTGGGATGGTGATGCTGCCCAGGCAAGGCCAGAGGAGCACTGTGTATTTCAGTGTACTCTTCTGGGCTTATTCTAACGTGCAACATTTTCTTCTTAAAAACGCTATTCATCCACAAAAAGACCTTCCTCGTTCTACACCTATTTTCCTGCTACATCACTGACTCTGAGTAATTTTTCTTACATTGCTAATCATTACTTCATTATATAGAAAATAGAATTTGCCCACAATTCAGCTATAATATAATTTATTGTAGCAGTGTTCCCTAGCACTTCCATGGCTTTTCTATATACCCTTTTGCTGCCGTTATGACCTGAACAGCAATTTTTCTGTATCAAGTACAAAATTACATCCGAGCACACGTGCTTAGATTTTTGCATTACGAAGGCTATCTCATCTGGTGTAACGCAGCGTTTCTCAGTGCTAGATCAGCCCTTGCATTTCCACCGGTTCAAATGAACACAACACAATGTTAGTTGCTTATCCAAAAAATAAGATGGAGTGAAATGCCTGGTGTGATATGCCATCAATATGAGGAAAACCAGAAACATGTCTTCCACCAAGCCATGTAATGCAAAAACCCACAATGATCCAAGTAAGCAGGTAGCTTACTGCAGCTTAAAAAAAAAGAGCGTGGGCACACCGTGACTCTCTTACCACTTCCACAAGCAACATTTCTGTAGCAACAGACAGGACCAGTGCCAAGAGAACAAAGTATTCCCTACTACGCAGTGCTTAAGCTCAACACCGAAACCACGAAAATGGTGTGAGGTATTAACATAGTAACAGGTATACTTACGTATAACTAACCCAATATGATATTTTTAGGAAGTCTCATCTGAGCTGTCCTATGACATTCTCATCAGGGGAAACTAAAAATTCACAATTACTGGAAGTCTGTACCGCTAGCGCAAACAACGTTTCTATAAAATTGCACCTTCTAGCAGGAGTGTAAATTCTGTAGAATACCCAGGGCCCTGTGCTACCTTTCAAAGGAAAGAAATTTAAATAGCGACAGCCGGTCAACCCCTCGAGATTGACCAAAGACTCTGAAAGACAGGTCTCCAGGTAGCTCCCAAGTAAATAAATGCATATTCAAAGACAGAAGTTCAGATGTCCTTTTGTGCAATGAATCTCAAAAATACTGGTGGCTAGTATGACTAGGTCATGAAAACACACAAGTTCACATAGTTCCTCCATCCAATATAATCATTCTGCTTCTCGGTTACAACAGAGTGCAGCCTAAAGCCCATTTTAAGGGTTACTTTGAGATGCAATTTTTTCTTTGCTTAAAGTCAGGCTACCTTACAGTCTGTATTTTATAAATTGGTATTAAAGACAGTGGCTGTCAAGCTCATTAACTGTAACACTATTTCTCCTGTAAAATATCAAGAGTTCACATGCCTACTGTGAAACGATATTATTCATAGTCAGATCTGACAAAGATCTGACAATTAAATGATGCTATTACCTAAGTCTGCAATTCTAAGAAAAAGAAAAATAACTTGGTATAATGAGATATAAAGTCTAGTACAGCACACACAATATCATATAGCCATAACATGCACTTGTATATAATATACAACACTGAAAAAGCACAGGATCAGCATAAAAGCTATTCAGTCTGAGTAATTTGCGCTCTACAGTATCTTCAGCATTGCAGTTGTCAAGACAACATCCTGACAGACATGATCTTAAATATTTTTCAGCTAATGTCAATGAATCAAATACACTGTGGAACTTCACGTCAACTGAAGAGCTAGCCTACCAGATAAATTATTTCCATCAAAAGCACCTGGGTACAAGTTTGGAAGGCTCTTCTCCCAATACGTATTTAAACAACTAAAAAAACTCCTCTAAAACCTTTAGTATTTCTAAAGAACAAGTCTCATAACGAAAGCATAGTAAGGCAGTAATAATTCTCAATAGTCAGAGAATATCTAAATTTCAGTGTTGTACAAACACTCAAAAAACCTGAATAATTTTTGCCACAGCAGAGTTTACTCCAGTCTCATTTCTATACAAATAATTGCTATCTCAGCAACAATTTCATTTTTAATATTCAGAAATAAGAAGAAATTGAGACTTTTAATAAGGATTCAGTTTCAGTTAGATAACCAGTGTGAAAAATTTCCACCATGATGTTAAATTACAGCAAACTGTAAGCAGCAAAATTGAAACCGAGCAAGATCAAGTTGTTAGCATACAAGATTTCAGCTAAGCTCAGTGATTTTAATGTCATTTCACCATGAAAAATACAAAACCAAGAAAAGCATTTCTGAATTTTAATGATTTCTGTCAGGCGATATAGTTTTTTGCAAAAACTGCAGTTAATGGTAAAACTAGGATACATATCAATAGGTTTGGCTGACAGTTAATATTATCATCTTATAAAAATCCAAGGAACTAATAGCCTAAACTTACCATCACAGCAGGGTTTTTCACAGTGATACATGGAGTAGTAGCTCGGAGGGCTCCACTAACACCATGGTAATATTTAAAACAGATCTTTATTTCAGCTGGAAAACAAAACAAAAATTGCATTAAACTCTTCATGACTGACCCGAGGCAAAAGAGAGACAATGAAAGGAACACGTGCACACAGGGAGTCACAGTTCACTTCTGTTCACGGAGTCCGAGTTTGGGCAGTTCCCCGATACGTCTTAGTTGTAAAAGCACACAATAACTGTAACTGAAATATATTTTTTTCACAACCTGTGAAAAATTGGACACCTGTCTCAAAAAGTCTGAATAGAGTTTTTAGTTAAAGGGCTCGTAAATGCTGCCTTTTGGGTTTGTTTTTAAATTGTTAATTTTAACTATATTTCTACTCAGTCAGTAAAAAACCAACAGCTCATTTTTTCCAGCTCTTATATCAAGATGTCCATGGTCACTACTGGGTAAGAAATGTCTAAGTATTCACAAGCCACAATTCACACAAAGCCACTTCGGTATGGTTTTGTATGGGTCCAGAGAGAAGGAAATGAGATCGGTACAGATCTCTGAAGACAAGTTCATTTCAACGTAATAGGGGTAATGTGAATTATTATTCTTCTTCAGATTTGTAAGTTGCAAATCAAAAAATAATTACATGTGTTTTATCCTTAAATTATTTAATCATATGAAAAGGTGACCTCTCTCAACAGCCTTACACAAAGAGGTGATACTAAAGGTATTATATCTTGTTCATCTATAAAATAGTCTAAGCAACTGCTTTTTTTGCTTCTCAAACAGAATAACATATTTTGATGAATGCATTAACATATATTATACTGACATGATGACTTAAACAGTGTTATCCTTTTTAGGCAGTTTGAACAGTTTGGGTTTCTTTTCATATAATTCTCAAATGAACTACTTGTCCCTACGGTAATTGTGATAGAAGAGAGAACACCACAGGTGAACACGTGCTAAGTGCCCCGAGCCCTGGAGCTGCAGCAGTGGTTAGGCAACACGCCTTGCACTTCTTTTTCCTGACATTAGGCAAGGGCACAGAGAACAGAAGGGCTACAAGTGTCCCACCACTCTTGCAGCCAAAAACAGGATTGCAGAGAATCAGGGTAGAGACTCAGGATATATTTTCCTGCATTATAATACAACCCTACTTGCTGTAAGATAACTGTGCTTTTTGCTCTGAGTTGATTCTTACAAGATGGAGGAGAAAAGAAATAATCTATTCCAATCATTATTGTGCTCTTTTTGCTGCCCCTTCTTCCCTTCACAGAATGAATGTTGACTTATGGACTCCAGAAGTATACACAGTACCCCAGCATCACCCTCACAAAGCTGAATCGGGGGGCAAGGTTGGGGCAATCATTCCCATGGTCCCACAAGATGCTCCTCTGCTTATATATCCAAGAAATGTATTAGAGCTCCTCATCACAGCTTACACAGCACGTTGATGTTGAGGTGCAGACACTTGGCCTACATGCCTTTCATTCTCAAGTCAGCAATATCAAAATTAATTTTATTTGGCTGTGCCTAGCTTGCTAAATCATCCTATATGGATCTTCAATTGCTTTTATCCATTCCACTAATTCGCATATCATCCACAGACAGAATCAGTGGGAACCCTGGATTTCAAACCGCTGATGAATATGTTTAAAACCACTGCATTTTTCATTAACTCCGCCAGGGCCTCACTAGTAAGATTTCACTTTTTGTGTAACCTGTCAAACCTTTTACTATCATTTAGTATGCCAATCCAAAAATGCCCTTGATCCTGGTAAAATAAGAAAATAAATAGACACAACTTGAGGATGAGACAAAATACTGTAAAACGCAAGCTCTTAAAGTTAGGATTCTGCATTAGCCCTACAGGTATTCTGGCATTCTGGTAGGAGTGGAGATGCAAGTATGGCTGGCCATGGTGGAAAGCTGTTAATATGCTGGTCAGTGTACTCGTGAAAGCTCATTCTATATGAGTAGCATCCATCATTCAATGATCTGTCTTCAGAAATACTTCAACAGGAAACTGAAAATAGAGCATCTGGTTATCTTCCCTTTGTGTGTTGGGACCTTCTGTTACTTAACAGAAAAAAGTAACTTACCTAACTCTGCAGCTTCTATTTCTGCTACTATTTCAATATAATGAGCTATGACAAAGGGTTACCGACACATTTGCTACTAGGATGAGTCTTGTCAGACTCTGGAAGAAGTTGCATGACACATATCTGAAGTAAGCTTGAAGCACTTTATATGGGAACACAGAAAAGGTGAATGTTGAACCACATTTCTGGTCCCAGAATAAAGGTTCTTTTTGTTAAACTGCATTTACTGCGAACAAAAGAGTATTATGTTTAACCGAAGCCTGACCTCCACTGTTGTTGCTCTGAATTCCTCCAACACAGCAGAACAGCTATAATTATGGCTGCCCTTGATCCTGTGGGATTTTCCCTATCTGGAACAATCTCTCTGTTTTCCTTCTCCATTGGGATAACTCTTCTGTGTGAGGTTGATAAGGGTTTACTTCTGGGTACAGAAATGGCCACAGGCAGGCAGAAATTACAGCAGCCAGTTCAGAGAGACCTGAGGATGTGCGTGAAAGTTTTGGCAGTTCAATTCCTCTGACTTGGTTTAACAATATGTCAGTAGTTCTAAAATACAAAACTGCAACGTTTTGTATAAGGCTTTGCGACATACAGCACGATTCCTTGAGGGCTGAGGTATTTCATTACTGCAAGATAAAGTACCAACTTATCCCTACTCAGAAAGATCAGAAATCCATCCTGCAAGCCTGCTCAGCTAAAAAGGATTATTTATTTATTTGTAAATTTGCTGCAGTTATAGGTCAACGTTTATTTACTGTCTTCCTCCCAGAACAAAGAGGAGGCACCTCAGAACTACCCTTCAAAGGAAAGTGACTGGTTAACAGTGCCTCCAGGGACTTAGGAGGTGGCGGAGCTGCTGGTCCCACTTCCTTCTCCTCACAGCTGAGTTCACACACACAGTCAAAACATGCTCTATTTACCACAAGTTTTACAGCAAAATTCAAAATGCAAACCAGATTTCGAATCACCTACAAAGGTTTAGCAGACCTTAAAATTATGGGACAGGACCTGCAGGTTCTTCCAAAACGGAGCAATTCTGTTGACCTACCAACAATACCCATATCCAAATGGACACACAAGAATTTCTGGCTCACATAAAATTGGACTTTCAGCACTTGCAAAAGTTGGCAGGATTTATACTAAGTCCCTGACTCTCCACATTGTAAAATCAATATATTAAGTAACCAGTACTCAAGTCTTGAGCACCATTTAATCACACTGTGAAAGTATTGTGACTATATGAAGGAATGGTAAGACAACAAACTATTTCACCAACACTTCTACTTTCCAGCTACATTGCTCAACTTTATTACGACCCAAGCTGTATTTTTCAGAGAGTTTCTGGAGCTGCTGTTTATTCAGCCTGTTGTTGCTAGCTACCTTCTCTCAATTCATCACTTCTGAAAAGAACCTAGCAATGGAAAGGTTATCCACTGCTGCTTCTATTCACAGTCAATAATGTGACGGTGGACAGAAGTTTATAATATATTCTCACTACACTGACATGTACATTCCCCGAAAGGCTGAAATGTAATGCTACGAGCTTTAGATCCTCAGATTTCTTCCTCTAGATGACTTCTACAAGCATACAGTAATTTTACAATACCTCTATGCGGCTGGTGATAGAAGAAAACAATGTTTGATTCAAG
Source organism: Charadrius vociferus (assembly GCF_000708025.1). Taxonomy (NCBI): domain Eukaryota; kingdom Metazoa; phylum Chordata; class Aves; order Charadriiformes; family Charadriidae; genus Charadrius; species Charadrius vociferus. The sequence continues at coordinate 4,128,987 of NW_009649570.1, forward strand.
AAATAGACCTGATGATCCCTTTTCATATAAATTAAATTTAAAAAAATCCCAAACAATTCTTCAGGATTAATTGCTAAAAATAATTAGAAAAAGCAGAGCACTTAAACATACAGCGTGGAGACTTTTTCTCCCACTTCGCAACAGGAGCAGCATTGATTTGGTTTGGGCTTTATACAGCACTATGCACAGGAACGGCAGATCTGCTGTTAGTACTGAGTTGATGGGATTAACACAAGAGAAGTTGCGCTTGAAATTCAGCACAAAATTGTAAAATGGGCTGCCCATCACAAGCAGGCAGATATTGCCAAAGCGAATATGGGTTTGCAAGACTGGATCTTGTATATAGCAAGAATACAATCCCTTCATAGGACCAGAGACAGCTAAATAATTCTTTTCGTGGCTAATAATGCTAGAAATCGCAGTTAATACTTAACAGTAAAAGAAATCTCAGAGGAACCCTGCCAGCTCAAAACAGCTGAGGGTTTAGCTTTTTGACATTTCTTATGCTGCATTATGAGAAAAAAATGTTGATTTGAATATTTTTTTCTTGACTGATGGATTCCTGAGCTCCTGATATACTGAAAATAGGTATCTGTGGCTGTTCCTGATTGATAGAACACATCTCAGCCTACTACCTATGAATAAGGCCCCATAAATACACAGAGCTCTTCAGAAACAGTAAGTTCTATTATCTGCAAACAGGACTGTAATATTTAGAGAATTGAATTAAATACCGTCTTAATACACAAGCTTCCTCTGAACTCTTCCATACTACAAACTGCACAATAGCATGTGTCACCTACAGAGTTTTCCCAGTTTCTTTCACTCCTCCTACCACCTTGCTTTCATGTGTTTCCTGTAGGGGAAAACTTGCACTTCTCTTTTTTCTTTCCTACTTCTTCCCTCAACGAGCTAATTGGCTTGCTTTGTATGTGATCTGTAATGAAAAAGTTAATAGCAATAAATACAGAAAGGGAGAGACATCTGTACCTGACCACAGGACTATCTGCTGTCTCATTAAAGAAAAATATGACATTTCAGAACAAAAAGTATTTTCATTCATGGGATAAAAAAATGACGGTACCTAGCTCTGTGTCCTTGATACCGCACATGCCCATTATCACTGACATTCCTGCAGATATCATACACACCACAAGAAATTCCTTCTTCATTTAAAAATAAGAGAAAAAATGGAATTGCGGTAGCTATGATTCTTTTTAAAAGATACCGCACAGTCATACAAAAAGTTATATATATGTTAATTAATCTGAACACTACGTAAAACCATAATCCCCTTCTTTAAAAGCCAATAACTGTTATCATTTTATAACCATAGCTTTATAGCTTAGGTCCGTTATATAAAAATGTTGGAATTAAGAAAGGTTTTTGGGACTCAAACATTGCCATTTGAATTTCAAAAGAAATCCTGCATGAAATTATAGCTTTGTACTTCCCTCTATGGACCAAACACTCTTGCCTATTCAATAATAAAGAGATCAGCTTACACCAAATAATAGCTTGCTTTTAAAATATCACTAATTCCCCAAAGTCCCCCACTTCAACTACCTTTTTCCTGCCTTTAATACTTTAACTTGGCCCATCAGAAAATTGCTTTAGGAAAGAAAGAAATTCAGAATACATAAACTTGGAATGCATAAACACATAAACAACATAATTCTAGAAGAATGCAATCTTTCCAGGAGACTGATAATTCAGGAAAACAAATGTGTTCGCTCGCTGTAAGAACAGCTTGCTCCAGATATACCCCAGTCAAATGAAATGCCTATATTCGAGGTGGAATCAGCCCATACTCCACTGAGAAGGGATGGGCAGAGACACCTCCAAAAGACAAGTCAAATCCTAGCTGGGTTATAACAGTCTGTGGAGGTAAACGGTGCTCCCGGTGAACTGTATGGAAACTGCGCAGCAGCTAACACTTCCTGGACACGGCAGCTAGGTGCCAGAAGTTACTTGAGCTGAACCCATGGCTCTCTGCAGATAAAAACATACGCCCTCCAACATGCAATGAGGAGAGAGCTGACATCAAACAGACTCATCTGAAAAATATAAAAGCACATTCTGCAAAACCTATTTAAGAAAGCTTTGTCACTAGGCTAAATTAAGTCACTGACATTCAGGCTTTACAAAGCTATAAAGAGAGATGCAATCCAGGGAAAGGCACTGGCTTAAACCCTGATTTTTCCCAGCTGAACCCAAGCATCACATTGACAACTGCAGGAACTTAGAAGGGCTCTGCACATCCTGCCAGAAGAATTTTTTTTCCTTAGCATGACAGTTGAGTCAACACACAACCTTTTTCTTTGGACATTTAGCAGTCTACTCTCTGCGTCACTTTAAGGATGATTTTTGATTACTTCCTACTGGGAACAGCACAGCACAGCAAACAGCAGCAGAACACAAGTGCCAAAGCTGGCTGCCTCCGGGTACTCGCCGTCTCTCTCTGCAGGTATATCCCAGATTTTATTTTACAGGAGGAATGATGATAAAAACCCCAAAACTAGAAAGTGACTTAAGCAGACTTACAGAAAGCTTTTTAGACAAACCAGGATCAGTAACAGAAAGTGTTTATGTCCCAGTGGTCTCTCTTCATCTAACCAGCTTCAAAGGAAACTACTTGGACAAATGGTTGTTCAGATAACAGAGCCTACCTATCCCCGTCAGTCCTGCTCACTTTGCTGTCACTCTGAGATGTTCTTATTTACAGTCACAAGCATTGCCTATTATATTCCAGTTTGGCAAAGCATTTAATTATCATTTAACCTTTAAAACAAAGCACCGGGGGTATTATGTGCCTAAGGAAGTCAACAAGGCTTGCCACAAATGTAAAAAATATAAGACCTGATCCTGTTTCAGTTATTTGTGATACTCAAAAATAGCCGTTAAGAAACAACAGATATAAATAGCAGAAGAATAACAGAAGTATTTCTAACTCGGTGAATGTGTTTATAAATAGGGTAGGGACAATAACCATGAGTCCCCAGACAGACCACTGAAAGGGCGCTGGTTGCAGGGCACTATACAGACAAGTGTTCCAGGCTCAGAACAATTCCATGTGAGAAAACAATGACCTTTATAGAACTTAATTTAAATGGTCAAAAAATATAAAGAATAGATACAAGTAAAGAATTATGTTAATAGAACATTCATCAACATTGACCATTTTGGTCAAAAACACTAAAAATACTAAACTGTGCTCATAGCTCTAATAACAACAGCTCTTTGCGACAGCAGCCCTTAAAAGCTAAAAGCACACCAAGTTCAATTATTAAATTGGTATTTTTTTTCCTTCAATATATATTAGCTTTTTTAACAAAAAAAGGATCTGGAAGTCCACTCTGCTAGCTACAAATTATGGCAGTTTTAGTATCAATACACTATTTTTGCAAAAGTTACAATTTCATGGAACTAGGGACTGAACACAGAGAACTCCACACAAAACCTCACTTGTAACATGATAGCAGTGTAATGCAAACACATATATTTTCCATGTTTTCTGAATCTATCTCATATTCTACTCATGTGACAAACTCGAGATTTTAAGTACAAAACAGACAGCGTCTGTGCAGTCACTGCATCTGAGTATCGCAGCATGGCACCAGAAGTAGTTTAACCACAAACATCCCAAGGGTGATTTGGAAATGATGGATGTGACAAGACTGGCAGTCTCTGAATGAATCCCAACAGCTGCCACTATGGATTACTGTTCAAGACATAAAGCCATAGCATCACTAAAGAAAATATATGCAAATCAATATATTTCTATGCTACTCACAGTAATGACTATGACATCAAATGTTATAAATAACAACAAAAGACATTACACTACATGTAAAGTAGGTGAAGGTGTTTCTTGCGGATATTGTAATTAATACTCACGGGGCAAAGTCTATAACTTATAAACACAAGACCAATACAGTCTCAAAGGAGGCTCTTGGACTATGTCTGCACTAATAAACCAGGCAGGACCACGGTAAGGACTCAAGTGCAAGTGCGAGCGCATGACCACCCCGACTCAGGGAGAAGGGTTGGCTGCATGGGCGCAAGCCACACTGCGTCACTTGTTCCCAGCAGCAGAAAATAGCCCCTGGCCTATTTTACCTACTAGAACATGTACAGCTTTTAACTTCTGGGGACTTTGCATATTGAAGTGCATAAGCACGAGTTACCTGCTGTGTGACAGTGACTGTACTATACTGAGTCTCCCTTCCTCGGCACCTCCAACGTGACCTGTCCTTCCCCATATTGCAGAAAACTGACTTAGAAGCCACAGTTTATAAATGAGCAGCAGCTTTTATCGTCTAGTCTTCATAAAACTCAAGCTTCCTTTTGCACGCTTTTTCTATCACCAGCTTTTCCATGGATCATTTCACTCCATCTTTCTTGCTAGCTCTGTTCTCCATAAGGAATACCATCATCTCTGTTCCACCATGATGCCGCAAAGGGAGCCCTTGCTGTCCCATGCTCATGGACTGCTACACCCAGAGAAACAGTCCGCCATTTAAAACCACTCCTAGGGCAATTGCAGCCTCTCTTGCACCAGAGACTAAAGGTCCTGCTGTACTTAGGGACATGAACAGCCTGATGCCATGCTAAATACCAGATGACCACACCAAATGCAAAAGCATTAAGCTTTGTTGCACCTCCCACTATTGCCAACTCCTTGAACTTGTTCTTTCTTTTTACAGGAGAAGGATGAAAACTGTTTATATAGCTGCAGCCAGGTTTAGCAATCCTTTTGTAGTTTACACAATCCTTTTGTAGTTTACACAGCAAACAACTTGAGGGAGCCATCTAGTGAGTCATTGTTTTCCTTCCCTCACATTTCAGCAAGCAGGATGTTTTAAAGCCACCTCTACCACGTAAGGAAACAGCATCTTGGGCATACTGATGCTCAAATTCACCTTCTTGAATCTCTAAAATGACTGAATTCCCTTTCATGCTGACATGGCACTTCTGCTCCTTCCCCAGGGAAAAGAAAGAGGAACACCTGCCTCCATACTGGTTGGCTCTGCAGTTCAGAGCCACTTACTTTGTCTAGAGGTGACAGCTTAATGACTCCAGCTGTTTGTGATGGTGAGCTGGAATTCATGCATTGCACGTATTTTCTTTCTCCTTTTCATACTCTTCCCCCCCACACTCCAACCCCTTCCTCAGCCACTCCCCTCAAAGGCTGCTTGTATTTCTGAAATACATTAAGTTCATTTCCCATTATTTTGCTGTTGATTACTTTGATTCTCCCTTTTCAGGGTCGAGTCTACAGAATTTCTGGTGTTGAGTTTTATCTAAAGCAAGTGAGAGTTTTCTTTGATCATCCTTGTTTTGCTAATTTTGGATGCTTGTGGGGGGAATTAATGTCTGGTTTTTGTATGAAGATGCTGAGACTCTCCCTGCCCTTCTTTCTGCAGGTTGCTTGATCTGAATAGAACAGATGGCAAACTATGCCTTTACACGTTACTTGCTTGGGAAATAAGAGATGCTGAATCCACAGGGAGGGATTTTAAGAGGAATAAATGGAAAATTGAGTTACAAGACCGCAGATATGCAGTAGTGCAAAATTCAGATCCAAAATACTTATCCAAGGCCTACTTTCAAACATAAGCATAAATTCCACAGACGTCAGTGAAACTATCAATAAGTTTACAATTATCCTTATAGAAAAACAGCTTCCCAAACTAAGGCATAAGATGCTTTTCTTATAAGATACAAATCTGAAGACTGCAGAAGGAATTTCAGGCCCAATCCAGTTGACTCCCACTGATTAACTTTAATGCAATTAAAATGGAAATACTCCTTCTGCATACAATTCATTTGCATACGGCTTGTTAGCAATGCTATCATCCTCTGCACTTCTCCCTACAGAGATCTTGCATTACTGGCGAAATGATATGTAATGCCCCTAAGCTCCAACACTGCTAGGGAAAAAACACAACCAAAGTCTTTGGGATAACGTGCACGCTGACTGATCTCAACTCATCATTCAACATTAGTAACTTCTGTTCCTTTTCTTGCCAAAAAGACAGACAACTTCAGGCCAGTTTTGACTGAAAATCCTAAAGGATTATTGTAGTTATTTAGCGTAACTCTGTTAACAAGCATCATCAGTCCTTGCTGCCAGAGCTGGTTCAAGGCTTCTCAGGCTTGCAGCAAACATCCCCCTCCTCTCCTTGTGTATAGGTAGGGAGCATGCCAATCATATCAGTATAGCAGCATATAGGTAGTGCAATTAAGCACTGTCTGTGCTCCAAATGTGAAAGAGCTCTGGGCCAGAAAACCCTGTAGTGACATACGCCCAGCTCTAACGCAGTTATATATCTAGCTTACCATCAGCTAGGATGATGCTGGAGCTTCTCTAGACATCAGACCATGAGCAATAGCTAGAGGACTGGGTCAACAGTAATATCATCAAGTTCAAGAGGGAGACTTGCAAGTCTCAGCATCAGGGGTGGGATGACCCCGTGCATCACTACAGCCTCTTAATAGACTGGCAAAGCTGCAGCCCTGCTGAAAAGGAACTGGGCTCAAGATGGACGCCAAGTTGAACACAAGCCAGCACATGCTCTCCTTGCAAATACAACAACCTCACAGGCTACATTAGAAGGTGCGTGGCCAGCAGACAGATGGAAGTTACTGTTCCCCTCTACTCGGTACTGGTGAGGAATACTGTGCCTAGTTTTGGGTCCCTATGTTCAAAAGCACGGGGAAAATGGAGAGGCGACACCAGAGGGCTACAGAGATGGCTGGGACAGAGAAAACATAACCTGTGAGAAGACGCTGAAGGAGCTGGCCTTGTTTAATCTAGTCATGAGGAGATTAAGGCAAGACAAATATTATAAAAACTCTTTCCAGTTCTATGAGAAGATTTTAAAAGGGGCAATGGCCCCAAATTTAAGCTTTGGCCATTCAGATCAGATGCCAAAGACATCTTTTTGGCTGGAACAATACCGCAGAACTGGAAAAGGTTACCTAGAGCATCTGTGAAATCTCTGTCCTTGAAGGTTTTCAATACCGTGCTCTACAAACCACAGCTGACCAGGTCACGTGTTGATCCCAGTCAGAGCAGGAAGTTGGATGCAACCAGCACTCCTATGCTGCGATTAGTCTCCAGCTGAGTTTAAACTGATCCATTTACACATTTTGTCCACACTGGTCCCTCAGGCATTGTTGTGCCTTATTGGAACTGCTGCTTCAAAAACTCTGGGACATTGCTGCTGAATCTGGGATTGTTCTCCACTTGCCCCTTTCATTGCTAGAGAAGCTCAGTCAAGCTGCTAATAGTCTGCTGCTGTCATTACTGTGAGGAGTAAATATGACAAACTCCTAATACCATGACCTGTATCTGATATACTCTGCCTCTTAGCAAAGATATTTCTAAAGACAAGAAATCTACAACTGTAGATTTCTTTCCAAAATTTGGAAAATAATGGCAGATTAAAGCATCAGAGATACCTTAACTTCAATAATCAGGCACATATTTATGGGGGATGTTAGCCTCTCCATTTGCCTCTCCCTCTTGCTCCCTTGCTATGACAGTGGCATCACATGCAGTGCTACACTGAATAGTATCAGCACTGCAGCAGGAGGAAGAGGCTAACAGGGGAGTTAAGTTCGGCTCTGTGGCTGGCACAGGCTGGGCAGTGTCACTGTCTGCAGAGCACGGCGAGAACCCCGAGAGCACAGCTCTTCCCACACCCAGCTGCACCTGAACTGCACAGCCACCTGCTGCGTTTGCCTGAGCTGTGATTTAGTGATCTGAGGAATAAAAAAGAAAGGAAAGAAAAAAAAGAGAAAAAAAAAATGGAGCAACTGCCTGTAGTTACATCAGAGTTGCTTCGCGGCTGGCACAGGCTGGGCAGTGTCACTGTCTGCAGAGCACGGCGAGAACCCCGAGAGCACAGCTCTTCCCACACCCAGCTGCACCTGAACTGCACAGCCACCTGCTGTGTTTGCCTGAGCTGTGATTTAGTGATCTGAGGAATAAAAAAGAAAGGAAAGAAAAAAAAGAAAAAAAAAAAAAAGGATCAACCGCCTGTAGTTACATCAGAGTTGCTTCGCCACCAGCTACAAGAAAAAGCCTTGCTGAGAAAACATGGTCACATATCAATGGAGCCTTCTAGTATAAAAAGTGGAATCAGAAATTCAGCTAAGTGTTGCGGTGCAATTTCTGGCCTCTCACTAGAAACACAAGTGTCACTGCTGACATATTTATCTGCCATACTATGTGCTATAGCAACATATGCTCATAAACATTCCTTTTTACAGTTCTCAGTTGCTGCATAACTGCTTGTCTCTTGTTCATTGTATGGCAGCAGAACTGTTTGTTAGTAAAGCTAACCGCAACCAAAGAATGTATGTCCTGCACTCTCTCTATCAGTTGGTTGCAAAGTGCAGTTAGTTGCAAAGTGGAAAGTCAGTTGCAGCTGATTTTAAGTCAAAACTACTAGGTCTTGAAGCATTAGCCTAGGTTACTCGCATGAGCTAAAAATGTTGTTCAAGACCCTAATCTCCATACATTATGGAACAACACATAACCAGCTAAAAGATACAGACAAATACCCTTGAAGACAAACTGACCATATTGGCAACAATACCGACAGAGTATACGTACAAGAAAGATGAGGCAATGAACTCTTCTAACGTACATTTTAATCTGCTTTAATATACCACTGTCTTCAGCACCAAGAAAGTTAAGAATATTGATCTCTATTATTTTCTTGATCATCTTCAGTTCAATTATTTTTTCCTGTAATGAACTCCCAAAATTGAATTTAATTTTACACTAATAAAGCTTTTTTGTTGTTGTTAAAGAAATGTGCTGTGTAACGCATAGAGTAACTTGGCAAGATTCAATTATGAGTTCTAGATATAAGAAGTTTTAGTAATTATTTATAGTACAGGGTATACAACACCTCTAGAAACACATGTATTGCTGTTACATCGGTTAATTAGAATAAAAATTCTGCCAAGACCTAGTTAGCAGCACTGTACTGTACAGTGAAGTAATAGAGTGGGAGCATTTTTTTTTAATTTATGAAGGAAGATTCATTGCTGTGAGGCTAAACAGGTGGTACAGCAGCTCAGAGCTCTTTCAGGACTGATTGCCACTTTGATGCTTGGCATATCAGAGTTTCCAGCAAGCTCAGACACAACATCCTAGGATCAGAACATCAATTCAGTTCATATACTTTAGGTGGTAAGATAACTCCTTTTCACCAAAAAGCAAAAAAGAATAAAAAAAAAATATTGTTTTTTCCTGAAAAAAGCACACAGCAGAGTGGCTTAGCGTCCTATAAATCCTGGTCACCTAAGGGAGTAGTATAGCTCTTGCATTTGAAGCTTGGCTACCAATACTCCTTACGAAGTTCAACTGAAGACTTTTTCTTACAGTCACATAGAGACACTCACTATCTCCAAATTGCCCAGTGCAACAAAACTTCAGCTGAGAAATCCTGATGCAACTGGACAGGAGACTGGCACTTCCTAGAGACAAATCTAACCTTCATACTAACAAACATTAGCAAGAACTACTAGCTCATCACCTTTTCCTTTGTGTGCATTTACCATTAATGTTTGCCCAGTTGAAATTTTAAACTTCTTAGGAAGGGACTTCATCTTTCAATGCATATATATTATACAACATTGCACAAGGCAATTTCTTCCTCCCTTTCACTGAAGCATGCTGTCTAACAACATCCCTAGAATACAAATGCACATCTAAGCTCAACTCCATATTTATAATGTCCAAATGCACTGGAAAATGCTGCCCCTTAGAGCAATATGATCAATTCCTTTGGTTTATCAGAAGGATTGATGAAATAGATATCAAATGACATCCTGCTGACTTGCCTTGACATAAAAGCATGCTTGCCTTTTGGATATGCATTGGACAAATAGGTACTCACATTCCATAAAATAGGGGCCAGGTTCAATTCGCCATACAATTTGTCCTTTTTGTGTGCCAGTCACTCCCCGATTCTTGGAATCCCAGAAATTGGCTGGAGAGTTCTCATCTGGAAAAGGAAAGAAAAAAAAAAAGTCAAGTAGTATTTATAATAGTGGTTTTCTTGATTTTCTGTTTCAAGAGGCCCAGATACAAATAACAACTTGTGTTTAAAAAAAATTTAAAAAAAATAATCAAACTAACTGGAAAAAGAAAAATTACTTCTGTAGTTAAATCAATTTATGCAGAGTGAGCAGACATCCATACAGCCAAAGTAAATATACGGTTTCCTGTAAGAGGTGACCTGCCAAGGTAAAGTATTAAATTTCAAAACTTCCCTAACAGAGATGCTATTGGGAGCGTATAGCTGACTGTAACTTCATCACAGAGTAACCACACCATTTTGTGCAGCAGTCCTCCTCTATGATGTGAAAATCTAGCATTCATTCCCTAGCTAGGAAGTATCGAATTGCAACTAGAGTTTTTTAATGTATTCCTATGTTTAAGAAACTGGAGACAATATTTTTATACATACGCCAAAAAAAACGACACATTCAGTTTCCTGACAGGTAGAGTATATTCCTTATCAGTGAAGTAGAATTAGAGGCTCAAAGAGCAGAACTGTCACTTAGTAAGCCTAAGATACAAATGAGAGATTTTGCACAATACATTCAAAAGAGAAGAGAGAAGCAAACAGTAAGTATCTGCAGATCAGGTTTCAAGTATCAGTATTTTCCCCTCCCAAACTAAGCTTTTTGTCCTACCAGGAACAAACACAGGTCTTGGGGTTTGTTTTTTATTTACCAGCCTGTATTCAGGCGCCCAGAATGCTGCATGAATGAAAGAAAACCAGAGTGAGAAGCTGTTTGAAAGGGCACAAAGGGTAGTTAGAACGAAGGAGAGGAAGCTGACATAAATCCAACTTAACTTCTTTTGTACAGAAGTTCTTTGAAAGTATGCATCATAACATTTTATAAGGGCATTTAGGCAACTGTTTCTTAATTAGACAATTATACCTGCAACCTGAAACACAACATCCTAATTCTTTCCAGTGGTACTTGATATCCTTTAGGCTTAAAATTTAAAAAAAAAAAAAAAAAATCTGTTCTATGACATACTTTTGAGTGCGTTCTGCAATCTTAAAAAAGACTTCACTAAGAAACTTAGTCTACTGTGGCTTTGTTCATGAAGTTCCTATCCATTCAAGCACATTTTTTTTGTACTTTGGTAGGAACTCCTGCATAAATAAGATTACAGAATTGTCACCTACATTTTAGAAATCCATACGCTACTTATCAAAGAATAATAAACAATGCAGCTTTATTAGTTTTACCTTAAAAACACAAACTTACGCTAAAGCTTGTCCTTCTCCTTTTCATTTCGACTGCTCATCTCATCTGTATCTGCTCATCTATATGCACGGTATCTCTCCTGAATCATTAGTGCAATCTATACATTCACATCCTACCAAACTGACATGCAAAGTGTTACCAGACACATGCTGGACTTCTGTGATTGCTCAAGAATAAGTTACACACCCTGCCCATAATCTGGAAGAGCTCGGGAGAGTCAAGAGGCAGTCATGGCAAGCTACTGACACTTTTATGCCTCCAGGCATGGGCGACTCTGACAATTTTTAGAAAGCTGTGATCTGAACACCGAAGCAACACAATGAGCACAGAACAGTTTTGTAATTATCTCAATGAATCAGAGAATCATAGAATGGTTTAGGTTGAAAAGGACCTTGAAAATCATCGAGTTCCACCCCCCCTGCCATAGGCAGGGGCACCTCCCACTAGACCAGGGTGCCCGAGGCCACATCCAGCCTGGCCTTGAACCCCTCCAGGGATGGGGCCTCAACAACCTCTCTGGGCAACCTGTTCCAGTGCCTTACAGCCCTCAAAGTAAAAAATTTCTTCCTAATGTTTAATCTAAACCTGCCTTCTTCCAGTTTAAAGTCATTCCCCCTCGTTCTATCACTACGTGACCTAGTAAAAAGTCCTTCCCCAGCTCTCCTGTAGGCCCCCTTTAGGGACTGGAAGGCTGCAATAAGATCTCCCCAGAGCCTTCTCTTTTCCAGGTTGAACAGCCCCAACTCTCTCAGCCTCTCCTCATAGGAGAGGTGCTCTAGCTCAATGACAACAAGAGGGGACAGTAGGGTTCTCCTAACGCCTCTGATCCTCAAGCGTGTAATACCCTCAGGCTTAACTTTTCATGGGGAATCAACACGATAGTACATAAACTGCATACACCATAAAGTCAGGCACAAAGGTAGTAAAAACTTAAAACATGCATACTTATTCTTCTTTACAGCAAAAAACTTTCAGAGTAAACAAAGCTGTATCTCAGCCATGTACTTCTTTTTTTTCAAAGCTATATAGAGAGGAACTCTGAAAGTACAGGTTGTAAATCATCCCATGGACCTCCAATAAAAATATCTTTGTATGTGGTTTGCAATAACACTCTAACCAAAACAATACACTGCTGACTTATTTATTTTTTAATGTGCCTTCCTAACCCAAGGTCCCACTATTATCTTCCACAGACAGAACTCTGGGATGAGATATAGCTTAACTTCCAGCAACCCACACTAGTGCCTACTTTGGTCTACCCTACAAACTTGGTCATCCAAGCAGATAAAAAAGCAAGCAGATTTTTTAAAAATTCCAGTTATCTGAAACACAGATAGTTTTAAATTATTCAGTATTCTCATTACACCTAGGTAAATTAAAATGTATTGCGTGACAAAAAAACACCCCGCCAACATGCTCTAGTTCTTCTGAATTTAATCAATTGGAGAAGAGTCTGTTCATCATTCTAAGCAGAAGGACAGCTATTTGGTATAATTTGTTCAACAAATCAAGGAAGTCTGAAGCAATGAAACGTGCCTTTAACAGTGAGATTTCCAACATTCCAGCAATTGTTCTTAGTTTTTTAAAATCAGTAACTAAGTAACATCAATGGTAATTTTTACAGGGACATTAGTGAGCTTCAGAAAAGGTCCTATGTGAACTGAGTCTCACATTCTGAGCCAATAGTTACAAGAAAGCAGAACATTTTCTTACACATTATTTAATAAAATCCAACATTTAAGAAAGTGCCTGGATTTTCAGCCCTTTCATGAAGGAATAGTCTCTCCTTTGCAGCAATGAAGACTAAATCATTGATACTCTGCCCACAGGCACATTGCCACCGCAACAGAAGGTGGTGGAGACAGAGGGATGAAAAAATGCTGACAGACCACTGCCGGTCAGCAATCGACTCAAATTACAGAATTTATTTTAGACAGCTTTGATTTTCTCTGAAACAGCTGATTTTTTTTTCTACTTTTATGATGTCATTCACATAGAGGGAAAAAAATAACATTACTAATGCATATGGAAAAATAACTTCAAACCTCAGTTCATGGATTTTAACAGAAGAAACTCAACAGCAAAAAAAAAATAAATCAAATAGTAGACAATATTGCAAAAATTTACTTATCAGCACTGCAATATAAAAACAGTTAAACAGTGATGGTAATATTGGTAATAAACAGTCTTGATAATAATCAGATGTTAAAAAAAAAAAAAAAAAAAAAAGGTGTTTGAGAGCACAAAAAACAGTGTGAGAATTTCCTCTATCTCATCTCTCCTCTTCCCCAAAACATATATATGTATGTACATGTGTATACACCGCCCCCCCCTCGGCTATATATATATTCCATAGGGAACTTCAATTCTGAGAAGTTCTAGTCCCCTTTTAGCAGATAATTGTTGCTGTTTATGAAACTGGCGGCTGTTCCAGAATCTGGGCCAAAGAGTAGATATAAATATCCCTTCCCAGAACATAAAATATGCAACAAAATACTGTCTTACTGCCTTGGTATCTTGTCCAGTGAGTCTACACTTCTGAAAGAAATAAAACAATGCAAGATGCACAGTATCTTTCTATCTTCAATAATTCAAAACATTATAGAAAGTAACTTATTTCTCAGAGCTGCAACCCCTGCACAAATCACCGTATGTGAGATGTTCTCCAATGGAAAGTGGGTAGTAATAAATATATCACTGTGTGGAACTTCACACTGACTAGTGCTCCTTGAAATCACTCTAAAGCAAACATGTTCTGAGTAATAACGTTTTCTTTATTTAACTGCTAAGCGATCAGCCAAACCTGGTATTAAGAACTGAATTCATTTTTTCCACTTTTAGGCTTCACCATCGTTACAACACCCTTTAAGGTAAGTTAGATACTGACAGCACCTATAATATCCACAGCTTGTGCTCTCCACACCAGCACTGCAGTTCTCCACCTGTGTCCACAGCTCTGCCATGATGTGACAGTGAATGGGATCAGTTCCCAGCGGCACGTGTCAATTTGGTACAGCTGTCTTATGTGTGAAAAGCAATATAGAAGTACTGGATAAATGGATGAACAGTGCAATGAAAGAAGAAGGTATTGTTTTTACAGGATTAGTTTTCACAATAAAATTATGCCCATAAAAGACTAAGAGCCATAAGAAGCTCCAGTTTGCCTGTGCCTTTTCTGTAGTGGGAGCCCAGAGCTGGACACAGCACTCAGGTGTGTCTCACCAATGCTGAGTAGAGGGGAAGGTCCACCTCCCTCAACCTCCTGGCTAAGGCTCTTCCTAATGAGCCCAAGATGCCAGTGGGTGGCCAGGGCAAACGGCTGGCTCTTGTTTGATTTGTTGTCCACCAGGACCTCCAAGTCTTTTTCCGCAAAGCTGATTTCCAGACGGTCAGCCCCAAGTCCGTCCCAGTGTCAAGGGTTATTCCTCCCCAGGGGCAGGACTTGGCATTTCCCTTAGAACTTTGTGACACTCCTGTTTGCCCATTTCTCCAGCCTGTCTGAATGGCAGCACAACCTTCTCATTTATCAGTTGCTACTCCCAGTTTTGCATGAGGATGTTACGGGACACAGTGGTGAAAGCCCTGCTAAGCCAGTATCTGACATCAGGGTACAATAAGGCTTCTGTGGAGTTCACATTTTGTTCTTTGTGTCTTATTGCTTTCACTATTTCCATCTTAGGAAAAAGGATAAACTACCTGAAATCCTTCACCTTAGAGAGTAATCTTGCATAGCTTAAATCAACAAATAAATAACAAGATACAGTTTTTTATGAAACAGTTCAAAAACAAGAACTGCTACCGATAAATATCTGAAACAAGCCTTAGTCCCAGTGCACAAATTAGTCATACGCAAACCAATGCTCATCTTCTGGTTCCAGTTTCTGTGGTCAGTAGCATTAGGTTATGTGATAAAAGGCTTGTCTCCATGAATACAAAGGATTTTTATTCTTCAAATACCAAAACATTATACAAGTCACAAACTCCTAGTGTGGAAACATCATGGATCACTTACTGCATAGGAAAAAAATTAAAAGTTCCCTACAGCACTCTAAGAGCTTCAGACTTTTGCATACTGATCTCTTTTCTGTAACGCATTTATAAAGATGCTTATATGCAGAGCTCAGAGAGAAGGTGATGCTTAGCAGATTCTGAATGTCACTGGCTGGTTTTAATTATACACAGTTTTACAATTTTCATCTTTCACTACCAAATATGGGTATTCTAATTCACAGCTCTTGAAAAATCCATGCAGCTTAACTCAGAAGAGATCAATCGTGTTGGTAAAACCATTGTATCTCTGCATAATTCTATTATCCTCATTTGGGATTTACATCCCAATCTCTGTTTTTTTCATCCCTTTCTGGAAGATGTTTTATGCAAAACCTTTTGAAGTGCTGGTATTGTTTTTTTCTTAATTCAAAATTTTAAATTAAGTTCAGATTGTCAAAACGCTGACTTCCTTAGCATTTTAGGTAATTTTAACAAATTCTTGGGCACTGAAGATGATGTGTGCGATGCATCCAATTATTAAAGGGGTGTTTGTACTCATCCTGGGGAAGCTTATAAAGCATCAATCTAAATGTTATTTCTCTTGTCAGGTGTTCTTTTACAGTATATATCAGAGGAGCTGGAAGGCTAGTAGATAGCAAGACCACATCTAGTTTTGTCTCAGGATGAGATTCATCAGTCTCCCATCAGTTTCTCTCATAAGCATACTATTGAGAATGATCATCCTCTATTTTACTCTGTCATTTCACTCAGTCTTTAAAAGCAGCAGGTTTATAGTTAATCTGCATCGGAGGATATTTCTGAACTTAATTTTGAGCCAACCATCAGGAGATCTCTAGGATGGCATTTCCAACGCAAAACATAAATCTGATTTACATGCATTTTACTGCATGACTTTCAAAACCTCAGTCCCGGTGCCAGTAAGTGTGAGCACAGACTTCCAAGCAGTAAAACAGACTGTTACCAAAATATAAGATTAATAAGAACATTCCAAAGAGTACTTACTGTGGATTTTGAGCAAGTGACTGGGAAAGTCTGTAACACTAAATTTTGTGCAATATTTTCACTACAGTAATCTCTAATAATTTTAATTCTAAAGATACTAAAAAATAATCTGTGGGTAGTCATTGAAGAGATAGCACAATGTTTACTGAACTCACAAACTAAATCCATTTCTCCTTTACATCCAAAATATGTTTAAAAACAATTGAAAACGGCATCAGGACACATTTAAAGGCGAAGAAAAATTTTATCACCTGAGGCCTTGTTCCTTTTCTGGAAAGCCAGTAAGTAGATTAACAATTTCAAGGCAGAGCTTCCATTGCAAGCAATTATTATAATAAGTCACATTATGTAAACTCATTTAAAATACACTGCTTATCAGTTACTACCGTACAGACAAATATTAACCCACCATGTACACCTTATGTTATGTGATTTTCAGAACTCCCCATCTCAGTCTGCGAACAGTTCACAGGCTTTCTGGTGGAACCCAAACATTTCTCACAGAAGACAGCATTAGTGTATGCAGTACATTGCTGACATTAAAGATCAACACTTAGTTGTACCTTCTAGCCTTACCTGGCCATTCCAAAGGATGCCTGTGGATCTTAAACTGCATTTCTCCATCTGAGCTAAATTAACAAAGTAATGAATAAAAAAAAAACAAAAACAAAAAACCTCAACATTTTACAGGATGGATTCTGAAAATAGCATCCCTGTTCCCAATCACAAACGGTATCTTCTACAAACGTTGCCTTCTGGACCCAGCCTGTGCAGCTCAAGTTTGGAGGCTTTAGCTCTCTGTTAGCACTGTTGTATAATCTCAGCTCCACGGGGCACGTCTGTCCTCTCCCTTCCTCTTGTCGTTTGAAGGAAAGGGTTTTGGAAGGATGTTCTCAAACTACCCGGCAGTTTCTAACAGTTACACACAATCGTCTGCCTCTTCTCCTTTAATCGAGGGTTTATCTAGGTTCAAACAGCCCATGTTAAAACATATGAAGTATTACGTCCTTCAAGCTCAGCTATTTGCGGCCACTCCCCTCCGAAGGGTACAGGATGCTGAAGCCCCATCCTCCCTCCACTTCCTTCCTCGCCTTGTCCAAGGGAGGATTCCGAGGCACGGCCACGGCCCCAAAGCGTGGGGCGGTCTGATGTAAACAGGAGGATCGTTAAATCCTAGAAATGACGGCAAGGCAGCCACAGCAACAAGCACAGCGGGATCTCACTGGAAGTGCTGGCTTTTGTTTACTCAGTATTTCGCTCTCCCGCATGACTTCCCCACAAATCCCATTATTTTAGGGAAGATGAGACTGCTCTGTGACATTTGGCTGGGATGAAGCTGCCTTTAACCCGGCGTAACTCTGCACTGGGCACTCCTGAGCAGGTGGCAGAGAGCCGCTGTTGCTACCTCTCCTCTTTCAGGTTGGTAAATGCCACCTCAGTGCAAGGGCTCGGACAAGGCTCCATTTTGCCAGATGCTCTGACTACTCACAAGCCTCCTGGTGGGTGCTGGCAGCTGACCTACTCCTCCAACTTACAGCAAGGACCCAAACTGTGCCAAAGTGGCCCCAGTACCGCAAGAATAAAAGGGGTACTTAATGGTATCTTTGCAATCTGGTCCATGGTCTGCAGATCGAGTCCTTTGCGGCACACATTTCATGAAACTGTACGCTTGTGGAGCATTGGGTTCAAGCTCTCAAAGCAAATCTTGGTTTTCCTAGTAACAATCAGGTAACAAAAAACAGGAAGAAAAATACCCCACCACTCTTACAGGAATATTTATTCAAACTCAGCTCGAAGACTTTAAAAAAAAAATGCTTCCAGTCAAAGAAATTAAGATGGACTTTTTGCTAGTGAAGAACTGAAAGCTACTGTATTACTTTATGTTTGCATAAGCACCTCTAGGAATTGTATTTTCAAAGGACAGGAGGGGAAAGAACGCCAGAACTGGATGACTGTAAGAGAAATTTAAAACACAGCTGTGTACTAAATGCCCGGAAAGTGTTCTCCCTTGAATGCCACTAGATCAACCCCTCAAAACACAGAGAACAACAGTCTTGGACAGTCTTAAAGGCTGCATAAGCAGCTGCTAGATCCTACTACATGCTATCACAGATCTCTCTCTACTCTTCATAACACTTGGGTAAACTTGGACAGTAATGAAAATAGGAGACATAAATCTTCAGCTGAGAAAAGCAAGGGCAGAAAAGTAAGAGGCAGAAAAAGGTACAACAGATGCTCTCACAGCCTCACACAAGAGAAGCGGCTATTTGGGCTCTCCGTGAAGGTGATGGTGCACTGTCAGAGGCTGAAAGGTGACACTCTGAACTCCGACCTAGACACAAATACCGTACTTCTGGTGACACAACCCTGCTATATTAACAGTGAAGGATTGTCATCATCTCTATTCAGATACTTAATATCATGAACCAGGGTCAAAAAAGCAAGGAGGTGTTTGTTCCTCGCTGCACAGCAGTAATTGGTTCCCTTGCACAACCAAAATTAAGGTTCACACACCTCCATTTACTGCCCCTATGCTGTGGGCAAGGAGAAGAGACCCCACTCACATTCCCTCGGGTGCCCTCCACGACCCCCTGCATACCAGATATATTATGTTGCTGACGTTTATTGCACTCTATTACTTTACACAGCACTAGCAATTATTCCTTTTTCTACCTGTGACTGACAGGATGGTCAGGAATAAGCTGTATTTCTCTAACATTTCACTCCTACTTCAGCTGCAGAAGCAGAGCAGAAGTAGAAGCCATACCATACACCCCACCCAAACACTAAACAACAAAACCTTTTTGCTATTGAAGCTTTAATTAATAGAGTGGCAAGATCCTTGCTCTCATTTTCATACGCAGCCTTCATTCTGACACTGGCCATAAGATGGAATATTTCCTTCTTTTTCAAGAATTATACTACTATGTTTTGTTTCCTTCTATATGTACGCTAACACTTCAACATGGGGATCAGAGGATCTCCATGTGCCCTCACACTATGTGCTATTTCAAGGCACGATAGCAGCTCAAAGGATAAGCAACTAGAATGCAGGACAAAGATATTGCAAAAAAATACAAGCAATTTTTTTCAGACATATGACACAGTAAAATGGCAGGAATAAAGTGGAATTCCTCTTCTTCATATTCCAAGTAAAGACATCATTGAAATTCAAAGCATTCAAAGACAAAAATAAATCCTTTCACCCATCTCACTGGCAAGAATTCAAAAGCGTAACAATAGGAAGGAAATGACCTAAAGCTTAACCTCTTTCCTGAAAATCTTATTAATCCTCCTCCATAAAACGATGTGCATTCCGTTCCCATCTACACTTCAGGTTTCACATATGTGCCAGCCCCACAGCGCAAGCCGCCCACACAGAATGGGTCACCAACCAGCTGACCAGGCTCACCTGGAAGCCAGACCCTACACAACACACGTACACAACACTTGTTTCTGCAATGCACCACAAAAGACCGGATACTATGAGAAAGGCATAAAGTTAGACAAAAAATTAAGCTAGAGAACAACGCTGAATAAACTCTGCCAGATGGTACAGCATGCCCTTAGCCATAAAGACCATTAGATGCTTGATCATATTGCGGAAAAGTCCCTACATCTTTGCAAAATGCTAATATATCACCTACCATTTAGTTCACTAAGGTCCAGCTGGCTGTATGTGGGGGTAAATATAGCATGGGGGATGCTTCCGCCTCCTCCTGAAGAAGCATCACACAGCTGAGGCAAGAGCTGCACCATCTCTCATGTCAACTCACGATCATCTCAGCTGCTGATGGTTTGGGGAAAGTGACATCTGCAGGAGATGGAGACAGCCTGTTCCTCAGGGAGAAAGCCAAAAGCAGGGGCCACCAGGCAGTGAACAGTTCAGAAATTCAGATTTAAGCCACCAATGGCTGCTGAAGTTGGACTACACTTATAATCTAACCTACTAGGCTAACTCAATGGGCTATCATATTATAAAGATTAGAGAATAGGAGGACAGCAAAGATGCAAACAATTTAGTGAGGAAAAGGAGAGCCTGCCTCTCTCCTGTAGCATCACCCTTGACACTTTGCGAAATCTTCTGGGTTTCTTTTTTTTTTTTTAATTTTTTAAGTACTTTGTTGTGTTTCATACCTTGTTAAAACTCCAATACAAACCCATCTTCACAACTGTGATTCCAGTAATTCCAGTTCCCCATCATATCCCCAAACGCATCCCAACACTACCACAACCTTGTAGCCTAAAGGTGATTATCTCCTGCTTTTAATGGTACCAAGTCCAAGAAAAATAAAAAAAAAAAACCCTGTGATGTACAAGTATCCTAAAGGCCTGTTATTTTGGGACAGGACTGTTTAGCAAATCTAAAAACACAAGCTATTTTTCCTAGTTGACTGTAAAAGGTAATTTTGGGGGTAAATACCGTCAGAGCTAAGTTTAAAAAAAAAGCTGGATGTAAGCTTTTCTGTGTCATATTTAATCTGCCAGTCTAAGTTTAAGGCATAATATTTTTCACCATTTTCCTTCTCAACCGCAACCTTATATGGTGTCAGATAAGCACTTGTTTGCTGGCAGTGAATGAGCTGCTGAGCTTGCTTGAGCCGCACGCAGAAGAGGATTGCAACTTCCCAGGAATAAAGGGCACACACTTTTATCTGTGACCACATTCCCATCACAAGTCTTTGCCAGAAAAACTAGAAAATACAACAAAGTATT
>NW_009649570.1:4150049-4156174 GCF_000708025.1 Charadrius vociferus
AGCAAAGCTGTGCTTTTGTCAACATAGCCTATCCTGGCCCCAGAAAAATTCTGTTGGTAAATAAACATTATCAACAAAAGCACAATTTTGCTAGCACAGCTGCACTTACAGAGAGGGCTTTCTCCGGTGCAGGTCGTATGCAATCTCACAGCCAGCGAAAAAAGTGAGGGGTCATTTATTTCATGGCCTTCATGCTGTTTTTTTATGGACCAGCACTATCTGGTCATGTATGAAGAAAGTTACCAGAGAAACCGGGGGGTTTGCTTTGTTGTTTTGTTTTGTTTTTTCTCATCAAATATTTCTGAAGTGGAAACAGTGGAAATCACTTCAGGAATAAATACTTAAATAAATACTTAAAGGGAAGGTGTCAGGAGGATGGGAACAGTCTTTTTTCAGTGGTGCCCAGTGATAGGACAGGAGGTAACAGGCACAAACTTGAAGATGGGAAGTTCCATCTAAACATGAGGAGGGACTTCTTTACTTTGAGGGTGGCAGAGCACTGGAACGGGCTGCCCAGAAAGGTTGCGGAGTCTCCCACTCTGGAGACAGTCAAAATCCGCCCGGACGCCGTCCTGTGCAACCTGCTGTAGGTGACCCTGCTCTGTCAGGGGGGTCTTAGATGATCTCCAGAGGTCCCTTCCAACCCTGACCATTCTGTGATTCTGTGAACGGCCAGATGGTTATGGCAGCCCTGACAAGTCTACCACTGGGGTCAGCAACCCCATTCCTCTCCCCCCTTCATAGCCCCGAAATGCACTTGAAAAAATTCCTCCTCTGCAATAAGATCATTAGTACAATTCAGCCTGCTGCTGCTCTCTGAAAATGGCACATATTTGAATTTTCTGAGAAACTGAATGTTTCATGCTAGGTCAAGTTTGGACAGCACTGAGTGGCCTGTAATATATAGGAAATCACACTGAACGATGTAATGATCTCTTCTGAGTTTAATTTCAGTAAAATTTATGCTCATTTGAGAGCCATTATGACCTCATAAGCTAACCTTAAGTACACTTTATTCCACATGTAATTCTCCTGTAACTGACTTACCCTTCAAAAAGAGGTTTTTCTTGTGGAACTGTCAGCAAACACAATTGCCATAACCAAAAGGCCTTAAAATAGAGTCAAGATGACTGTGTGCTATTTTTATATTTTTTTCTTTGCAAATCTAAAAATAAAACAGCATTTTGAATCATTTTTGAAATGTACATCTGCCCTTTAAACATCACACGCATCACTGAAATGCACACACATAAAAAGAACAACAGGCTAGAGGAGATCTGGCCAGCAGGTCAAAGGAGGTGATTCTGGCCTTCTACCCCACTCTCGTGAGACCCCACCTGGAGAACTGCATCCAGCTCTGGAGTCCCCAACATAAGAAAGACATGGACCTGCTGGAGCGTGTCCAGAGGAGAGCCACGAGGATGATCAGAGGACTGGAGCACCTCTCCTATGAGGAGAGGCTGAGAGAGTTGGGGCTGTTCAACCTGGAGAAGAGAAGGCTCTGGGGAAATCTTATTGCAGCCTTCCAGTCCCTAAAGGGGGCCTACAGGAGAGCTGGGGAAGGACTTTTTACTAGGTCACGTAGTGATAGAACGAGGGGGAATGACTTTAAACTGGAAGAGGGCAGGTTTAGATTAAACATTAGGAAGAAATTTTTTACTTTGAGGGCTGTAAGGCACTGGAACAGGTTGCCCAGAGAGGTTGTTGAGGCCCCCTTTTTCCTCCAGCCACTCATACAGTAGAAGAAACCACCCCACTTCACAAGGGATTTACAGTAGTACTGGTACGTTATTATCAGAAACCCTATCAGTGGTAAGATGGGTACCCTAAGAAGTACCTAAGGCAAGTATCAAGCCTGTTAGTACCTGTATAATAAACTAGAAAACTTCCTGCCCTAATTAACAGGAGTCATCCCAGGCCTAAATATCAGCAGCCATCCTATTTCCCATGCAATGCAATTTAATAATGATATGCGAGTACTTTAAAATTTCACATAAATTTTGCAAACATTTTTCACAAGTATGGTGCTTATTTCCTTTTTTTCATCCTCTGGTCCTAAAACTGAGATAATGAACTACTGTAAGAAACTATAATTTATTAATAAATTTTTAAGGTTAATAAATTTATCAAGTCAAAAACCTCAACTGATAGATGACCCTGAAAACTGCTGGAAGGCCAGAACTAGTTATTGATCACAGTACTCAGCAATAATTTTAAAAGCCCTATTCTAACTTACTCAAGTGAAACAAATTCCTCAATTTCTGCAATTATCTTCAACAAAAACTGACCTGAATTCACTGGTGCATTACCCACTTGATTTTTTTTTTTTCTCATTCATATTCTAACAGACATATTACTGGCAGAATTATTTACATTTAGCAAGTGTTAGAAAATATTTATACAGCACAAAAGGATGAGCTCAATCACTTCAGATCGAGAACTGTCACCTACTGTATGTGCAACACCTTGACCAACAAGACCTTCCAGGCACTATACGGATACAAACACCAACCAACCGTAAGCAGCTACACCTGAAAAAACTTCACAATCTTCACTCATCAAAATAAAGGAATGCATCAGCACAAAAGCTGTGTCGTTCATAAGCAAGAGCTTGTACTTCTAATCCTCAACTAATGTCACAACTTTCAATGACAGAACCACAGGCCCAAATAGATTCATTAGGTATACGTAATAATTCTGAAAAGGTCTTTATTTGTATATATGCAAATTGCAAGCAATCAAAATGTCCAAGTTCAGTAAATTATTTTTTTTTCCTAGAAGTGAACAAATAATAAGCAACTCAGAAGAAAGTACAAGAGATCACAAGGTATATATTTCTTCT
The DNA here is from genome assembly GCF_000708025.1 of Charadrius vociferus. Lineage (NCBI taxonomy): Eukaryota > Metazoa > Chordata > Aves > Charadriiformes > Charadriidae > Charadrius > Charadrius vociferus. The sequence goes on from NW_009649570.1 coordinate 4,152,892, forward strand.
TAAATCCCTGCAAAGGCATGAAGTATCCTAATGAGCCGAAATCTCATTTGTAGGGAGCTCTCCGGCATCTAATGGGAAGGAGGTGCTCCCTTGCCAGATGGCATGTTCTGCTGATGGCCACGGAAGAGAATGAGTGTAACCATGAAAACGAATTAGGTGTTCTAACTACCCACCTATGCATACCCTCCGCCAGTTATGACAAGTAGCTTTTTGTGCTTTTGGAAGTTTCAGCCAGAATCACTGAAGGTATTCCATAAGATTTTTATTTTAAAAAGATGAATTCATCATTAGCAAGGGTGTAAAGCTCAGAGCACAAAATATGCGGAGCCACAGAGCCAGCATCACCCCAAGAGCTGACCCAGCCTTTGCACATGATGATCTATCATCTGCTTTTATGGTCAGCTAGTTGGGTGATTTTATTTTGTTTTTGATAGTAAGTCCCACCTTCAGCTTTCCCAGAGCTCTATTTTCTTTCCTGGAATGAACCAGCAAGGAGTGAAGTCAGACGCACTCCCCAGGGGTCATATGGACTTTCATTTGACTGCTCAATCACTCCTGTATTTTCAGTCCTTATTTTATTTGATGTTTATGTAGCCTTTTTTTGTGTGTGTGTGTGTGTGTGTGTGTGTGTGTGCATGCATGTGAAAGTTTTTTTTTATTGCTAGGGATGAAGGGCTAAAACAAGAAGCCCTAGATGTAGCATATCCACAAAATAGATAAAACGCTCAGAAAAAGTTGTCCTACATACAGCAGCTGGCATCTAGGAATTCAGGAGGTTAGTTTGGGTTGTGCTTTCTCAAACTGTTGATGGTTTGAACCCTGGAACTATTGCAATGGCATATATATCGCTGGATTTCCAGCAATGTGGCATCCTTCAACACTGGTTGGAGACAACTGTTTCATCACGGAAAGGAAAGCAAAGACTGCCTCCAGATTCCTCTGTTTTGCTTTTGATTGCACTTGAATATTGCTTCCACTTTCTGACATTGTCTGATCAATATTCTTCTTAATCTGTTTCAGCCTTTTGACAGACACAATATCAGCTGGCATTTCATTTTCAATGTTCAAGTCCATTCCCATTTCTAATACAGAAACATTTCTAAAAATGTTTTTTCCTTGCCAGTTTCCAAACTAGAAATCCTTCTAGTTTCTAAAAGTTGTCAATAAAATATGTCTCTGCAGCACACATCTCTTAAGGATCTTGTGGGATTTAATATTCCCTTAGCAGCTGTTATTTTTTAATTTTATCTTCAATATTATGAGCTGTTTAAGTAGGAATGCAAACTAGTCTATTGTTGTCATCTGACAGTAATAGGTTTCTTCGGTAATTTATTAGAAGAGCTTGCTGCTTTGGAATATAGAAAAACATTTTTATTTAAACAATACACTTTTTTTTTTTTATAGTGCAGCTTTTCAGTAATCTAAACCAAATGTAAAACCCACTAACAAAAACAGCAAACAGCAGCAACACAGGTTCTAACCCAAGGCAGAAACAAGCTTCTCTCTCTCACTCTATTAAGGAGTGAACCCATAAACTACGATATTGTGGATACCTCTACATAAGCAATTTCTCCTCTCCTTTCTACAAACCACAAAACCTCTAGCTTAAGCAAACAGTAACCTCCTCCTGTTTTATTTATCTAGGTACATGTTTGCTAAGGCATCCAAATGGCTGATAAGTAATGCTGTGGAAAACCCACAGATAGGAATAATAGGTCAGCAGAAAGAGAGCACACCCATGCAAGCAGTGCACTAAGGAAGGCTATTAAAGGAATATGCTGAATCACTATCCTTCACTACCTTTGTCACCATTACCACCTACTTTTCTGGCCAGCTACGCTCTCCACATCCCCCCTCAGTGCCTCATGATGGCAAGATCTAATGGCAGATTCCTCATCTTGTAGATTTTCCATTGCTGAAAAGCTCTGCCAGGCTCTTTACATAAGTCTCTTCACCTGAAATGAGTTTATTCCAAAACCTTTGTTCTGAACTGGCATAAAAGTAGACCTAAACATTATAATATTATCAAAGTTATTAATGAGGCCATTACTAGTGTTTGACTTCAAATGTGCTGAGATGTTTTACCGTTGCGAGAAGTATTTCACGCTCCTAGCTCTGACCAGATTCCTCCTTTTCCCTACCTCCTGCTTTTGATGTAAGGACTCAGGATTCACTTTAAATTTGGTATGACTATTAATAATTAGCAGAATGAATACATTGTGTAGGAAAATCCGAGTTCGTTATGAAGCCCAGCAAAGCTGTAAGAAGTGAAACATCATTTCTAAGCATTTACTACTAATATCATACCTGAAATAAAATATTTCAAATGTTCACAAAGATGTGTGTTATTCCCTTATTTGTAGATGACAATAGCCACCACAACTCAATATGGTAGTGTATATCCAAGAAGCAGGCAAGCAATACACGAAAAAGAAATCTATGGCTTTAAAAGTATGTAAAAATGCTTTTTTAAACAAACAAAAAAACTGTTTAGACCAGTTATATTACACCTAACCATGCACAATTTCATACAGTGAGCTCGGATCCTGAAAACTTTTTTAATACAATTTGTGAACTGAGTCCCTGGGGCATAATTTTCAGCTAAACTGTGGTTTCTGCATTTTTGTGTAATTTTATATCGTGTGTCATTGATTACTTGCAAACACAGACCATCCCATTTTGGGATCTGGCACTAGCATGCTGATATTGCAGAATTTAACAGCACAATTAAGGAAACACTGTAGACACCAGGAGAAGGGTTTTTGTGGATGAGCACATGACTGAAGTCTGACCCAGTTCACTTTTCAGAAGCACATCATGGTTTTTTCAGTCATTTCCACCAAACAATATAGTGGGGTTATACGTTGTATTAATATTCAAGCAGACACAGGATAACCCAGAAATAGTTCAGGAGCGCAGCACGTTCTAAATTTGCACATACACTTTCAAAGATGCTATTTTTTGCAAGGTATACAGGCACAGGAAATCTAATTTGTTCACTTCTGTCTCAGTGCCTGCATTCTTGTACTGTCCCTGACCCGATTCAGGTTCCCTTGGACTGCAGCCGGGGCCTTGTTTATTTGACAGAAATCCGCAAGTTTTTGTCGGTTCTTTGCTGAGGAGACCAAACCCATTTTATCACAACGTGCTGACAGTTTGTCATGGTGGCTGTAGCCACCTACTTTTGCTGATTTTCTTTATCACACTCTGGATACCATCCCCTGTGCCTCAACCTGGAACTGCAAGCAGGTACGTACGCTGACCTGCAAGTCAATCATGCGTC
>NW_009649570.1:4156226-4227190 GCF_000708025.1 Charadrius vociferus
TCTTCAGATTCTTCAACAGGGAGACTTCTACTACTGCAGTATTTTTTGTGGTGGTGGTGTGGTTTTTTTTTGTTTGGGTTTTTGTTTGTTTGGTTGGTTTTTTAAATAAACCATGACTATTCAGGCCTTTTGCTTGACCTTGCTAAGAGGAATGCATCACCCGTTCCCTCCCCACGCAGTCACAGAGTCCCAGCCTTGCAACCTCCACAAGAACTGGGAATGATTAAAAAAAAAATTAACTACAAAATGAAGTAGTCGGATTTTATCAGGAAAGCATAAATGGTTGGAAATATTTATGACTTGGAGAGAAACCGTAACAGATATACCACATGATACTCTTTTCCAAATATTCCCAAAATTGAGGGAAAAAAAGCCATTGCTATCCTAAACCCTCAACACTGTGAACTGCTTTACAACTTCTCATGATTGTAGTTGGTTTTTTGGGGTTTTAGGTTGGTTGGTCCACCGCCCCCTAGACATGCCATCCTCCTCAGGAAAGATTTCAGTTGCATTTAACGCCAGGACAAAACTGCCCTGAAACTTGCAGCTGCAACTCCTAATACATACTGCTACTTCACTCCTAAAGGTTATATTAAAAAGCTTATAAATCAAAGTACCAAACTACCATGGCCAACACTTACGCTCCGAAAAGAGAAATGTAACAAGTCACCTGTTCATGACTTACAGTCATGAACAAACACTGACGACAACTAGAAAGCCAGAGGCAGAGCCCTGCACTATCTTCCGACTCCCTCCCTTCACAGGATGGGAACTTTTAGGTAGAGCATCACAGCTGGATTTTTGTTTTGCACCTGCATTTATCTGGCTCTCATTGTTTTGAGACACTTTACATACCAATAGGGTCAACTCCTTTGCAATTACTCTGCACTTTCTTCTCTCCATTGTGATCTGCATGTATTCAGATTTTTCCAGAGTGCCTGAAACGCGGACAGGGTATATCATCTGTTTGGAGATAAGGTATTTAATGCTTTATTTCTATGTAATACACTAAAGCAGGGCAAGCTGGCTAATTACTGCTGCATCCAAGTTCAAAGTTCAGATCCAGATCCAGATGTCAAACTTCTTAAAAATTCCAGATCATCTGGTTTTGCTTTTAGTTTGGCTCATTAGAGAGAAAATCCCGAATCATGATGTTTGATGCTGGCTTCCTTACTTCTGTCCCCGAGTTGCTTTGTGATTCTTGGGAAGCAAAGAAAATCCCAAAGCCTTGCCTATCTACTGTATAAGACATATATGTTATTAAAATGGTGTCCTCTTACTTATTTTTAAGCTAACTATGTAGGATTCCAGTCAGTTGCCAGCACCGCAACTCAGCAAAGCCCCACACAGAAAAACTCTCTGCTGGGTCTCCTGCAGCCCCAAAAGGAGGGAGGGGGGCCAGGTCGTGGGCCTTTCCTCACAGGGCAAACGCACCTGCTTTAGGCGACGGCAGGACACGGAGAATGCCATCAGAAAGGGCTCCCGAAATCAGTATGCAAACTGTTTGCGAGTGATGAAATAAGGAGTGAAACACATTGCCTATGCAGCCTTCAGATTTCAGGATGCTATTTTAAGAAAGCTTGGTAGTCCTCAATTCGGCATCTTTGTATTACCCCTCTTAATTTACACTCAAGTTCAGGGACACCCTTAATTTTGCATTAGAGATTCTGCCTGTCACTTCCCTATCCGCACCTCTCTCGCACTGACACCTGGGAGTCTGAAAGCACACCCTACATTTCTAACTGCAAAGCTCAGGTGCTCTTTTGGCATACTTTCTCTCAAATCCTTTTGGAAAATGCAGTATATCTAACAGGTTTTCAGAGAATATCTGTAAATCAGTATCCACAGAACCATCAAGGGCATCTATGATTTTGAACACAGTATCCTTTATTCAGTAAGCAATTTATTTCAGGAAGTTGACTCATTTCCTTAAAGCTTTTTAAGCTATCTGTTGTGACTGAAAAAAATTCAGAAAATTTAGAAGTACTCAAGGAAATGAGCCAACACATCCTGGAAGAAATTCATCCAATACAAACACAATAAGATAAGTCAGTCTTAGATTTCTAAAGAAATGAACAGGAGGAAGCTCTAAAAGAACCCGAAATATTTTCTCTGAAACACAATGTTTGTTTTCCATCATCGTAACTCTCCTTATACCCACTTTAAAAGCGATGTACTATGGCTAATCAGGAAAGTAAAGTGGGGTTTTGTTTTGTTTTGCTTTTTCCCCATGCGGAGACAAAAACCCTTCCTTGGTATAGTTTAGTGAATCTCCACAATATTTAAATTAAAAATATCGCTGCCGTTATGCCTCATGAGAACTTTATTTCATATCCCTGGTGCTTACCCCTAGGGTAACTATACATCCCAAGATGAAGCCTCTTCAGTGAGATGCATAATGCACCACAGAACCACCTCATCACAGAGCTCTGGCTCTGGCTCACGCTGGCTACGTGGAGGTCATCACCCAGGGACAACAAAACAAGAAGTCCCTACCTTCAAGGGTCTCCAGCAATGTAATCAGGACGGCTGTCTTGGAAAAGCTTAACTCTTTGAAAACAAAAGCAAAGAACCAGAAACTTTTTTATAGCCTTTCCAACAACCACTCATCTCCATGGTTTCATGTTTCTGAATATCTGAAATCATGACAGGAACAAATGAAAATTCCATTTGGCAAACAATAAAGACTTCATGAAACAATAGTTAGTACGAATTGCTTTTGCCCTTCTCTTGATTCTCACATATTTGTGAGCCACAAAGAGTGCAACTCAAGTATTCTGAGTATTCTCAGTCATTAAGCGAAAAAAGGCATTTTTTCATTAAAACTTTTTTATGCCATCATGTATTAGACATTAATTTAGCAACATGACAATGCTGAACAGATGCCTTTGGCTAGACGTTTACCAAGCGACGATGCATACCCATGTGCTGGGCTGGCAAAGGTGCCAAGCCACTTGTTTCACTTGGGATGCTCACTCCATATGCACATACAGCTTTTGGAAATGTAGCATGGTCCAGACGTGGTACAGAATCTTCAACACCACGTTAGCATCACCAGCCAGTTCTGAGAAGCAATCCCATCAATGCCCCCCGACTCTTTCAGAAGTGATCAACTGGGGTTCTCACAATGGATTGGAACTGCACCCTGAGTTTACAGCACAAAGTCACTCTTCAGACAGATGCAATCAAGACAATAAAACTCTGTGCCTCCTCCTCATTTTCTCCATTACTCTTGACAGTCTTCACAGTTTGTAGCAGTGCCTGTTCAGTCTTTCCAGATGACTGCCTTGGACTTCATTTTTCTATGACTTCTCTCTATTGGAATATCCCTCGATCCCTTTATATAATTTGTCATCTTTACCTGGTCTGACAAAAAAAGAGGTTTCCAAACCTTAGCATGCCCCTTAGCAATCCATGAAGTCCTTCATCATACACAAGTTCTAAACACACCAATCCCAACATCCAGAAATATTTCATTCTTTTAAAGCTTTTATCTCATACAGGAAAGCCGAGATCCAACTGCTCTTCAAATGACATAGTTTCACATTGAAGCTAGTAGTTACAACCACCAGATCAGCAGACAGCCTGTGGAGAAGCAGCCCCACACTGCCTCCCTGCCACGCTCCACTAGACAAAGCAGTGAGTTAGCCGCGCGAGAAGTCGGATCAGCAAGTACCCAAAGGAAAACTATAACCAAATTAGATTCAACCCAAAATTACACTGAAAGACAGTGGGTTTTTCTGGAGGAAGGACATGTTAGTTTTGTCTAGGGCAAGGCAGATTCAACTTCACGATAATCTTAATGATTTTTCCCAGACTCCCCTTTTTTTAACACAAGAAATACAGTATAAGAATACAAGAAGGAGAAGTACGAAGGCAGAAAGAGAGACTAAGTGAGAAGGTGTATACAGAATCCTCAAACTCACAGAAGCAGAAATAAGAAGTGTGTGGAGCTGGGGAAAAAAAATAAATAAACAAAGTAATCATTTAATCATTCCCTACTTCAAATTAGCTTGTTTGTTTCTTTGCTCGCAGTATCCAGAATGTCATAAATCTAAATTTTGACATATTTCCACAGACCCTTCCATTAAAAGAAACTGGGTGGAAGGACCAGGAGTGGGATTTGGAGAAAAACAAACAAACAAACAAATCACACTCAATGCAAGCCAATGTATTGCTAAAAAAAAAATAAAATAACCCAACAAACAAATAACCTGAAAAAAAAGTATTTGGGGGTTTTGTTTATGTAAGCTTATTAGCTGAAAGTTAATTTTCTGAAAGAAATTGCTCAACCTTCGAGCAAAAAGAGAACTGAAGTAATGCTAAATGGTAATGCACATTCTTGAATAGTGAGCAAGCGGGACCTCTAAAGAGCGAGTTCATCCTGCTCCACTATTTTGAAATCAACTACTTTTAACAGGCTCTTTGCATCTTTAAAGAATCACAATGCTCTAGTTTTAGTCAAATGCAGTTTTTAGATTAATGTACGTCACATCCAACTACCCAAACATAGCTTCAATTTTTTTACAATAACCAGAGTTTCTGGTAAGTATCCACAAGATTACCAAGACGTTAGTAAATATTCTTGAGTACCAAATAACCTACCTCAAAGTAATTGTGGTTCATGCCCTAGTTAAATGGAAGACTGTTTTCCACTGGAAATTAAAATGGTATTTTATGACACAGTCCTGATGAACTACGTTTAATTGCACAGCAGTCCTAAGTGAAAAGACATTACCCAAGCAATAGCATCTTACTAATCTATTCTTCATTACCTCTCATGCAGTAGATGCAGAAGAGTGAAAAAGGAGACTGGAAGATTGCCCAGGATCTCTGAAATCTACTTCAGCAGAAGAGACTGTAGGATTTTCAACATAAGTTAACTCCGAGTAATGCACTGATAGTATAAACAGTTTTCCTGTAACAACCAGAAAAACTGCTAACCTGTCTTTAGCACCATCCTATCATATTCAGAGTAATGGAATGACTTTTTTTTCCCCATATATTACTTAGATCTTTCTCTTCACACATGTGCTTTATCAGTTTTGTAATGAGATTGACTATTTCTTCAGGGCTAAGATTTACCTCTTAAACAAAAAGGATGCCAATATAGTTACTTTTAGTCTAGAATCTTTAAGCTCATGTCATGAAGATGAGAGCAGATGAAGCCAAACACTGCTTATGACAAGTACTAAATGGCTCTGCAGACTAAACTGGATGAGACCAAAGCTAAAAGAAACACAAAGGTCATGCGGCAATTCCTTAGAAGCAGTATCATTTTAACAGTGTCAAATATCAAAGCCAATTATATTAAAATCATCACTAGAATTCAAAAAAGGAGATAACCGTCTTGCTTATTTAACATTTTAGGTGAAATCTCAGCACTAAAAAGCTTCCTCTCTTGCAGTGCCAACATGCAACAGCAATAAAAGGACCACAAAACTGTGTAGACTAACAAAGGCAAAGCAGCTGTATTAATCTGCGTAAGTATCTTGAAAGCACCTACAGATAACAATATTTCCATTATTTCCTTTAAATTCCTAGCAGTAATTCCCTGGGACTCTGCAAGCAAAGAACAGAACCTAGAATTACATGCAACTAGAAACAAAGGCTCGCCAACACAGCTACGCCCAGCAACGCAAGTAAACCCAGGGCATAAATAAGTAATTACTAAAAGCGCACTCAAGACTTGCACTCCTATTAAGCAGGCTACCAATCACATCCCATCACACCCTCTCTGTCGGGGTCACCGCTGCACATTGTGGCTGAGCAGGTCCAGTGGCAAATTACTGCCAAAGAGAGAGTCCCTCTCACTCCTGGTTACACACTCCTGCAGGTTCCCTGCAGCTGCCCCTGCTGCTCTCCCTCATCCCATTCAAGATGCTAAACCAGCATAGAGTTGTTTGTACTCTTGGAAGTGCTCTGCCAGTTTAGCCCTACTCAGCCAATGTAGCAGAAGACAGTAATCTACACTAATCTGAAAGGCAGTAATTTTTATTTAACCGCTTGAGCAGGAGAGAAGCAGTATACTCAATTAAGTATGCTGTAATTAGAACTGCTTTTCAAAATCAAAATCTTATGTGCTAATGACTCAGAATACCTAGCTGAATGGACAACAAAAGTCATAAAGCTATTTACACCATTTGGTGAAATGGCACTGATGTCAGGTGGGTTGTCTTTGACTTTATTTGCCAAAAATAGATCACGGGTGTGGTTTTGTTGTTGTTTGGTTTGGGTTTTCTTTAATGGAAACTTGACAAGGTATTTTTCATCTTATTCCTCAAATAATTTGCAAGTTAAATAATGCATCAAAGAAAGTATTGTTGCCTGCACATTAAGTACTACTCTATCAATAACTCCTAAAATCTCATTCATTGTTGACTTTGCTAGATTGTTGCATCCTTACTCAGTACCTTGCAAGCAACTGTCTGTCTGTAAGTCTACTAAAATTCAGCGATGCATCTATGTTTAAAAATTTCTTGAACTGAATTTTCCCTCTCCCTGCAGGCTACCATCTGCTGAACTATGTCATGCGTGAAAATCTATATACAAATTAAACTACAGTGAACACAGAAAGATGTTATTTTTTTTCCTTTTTTTATGAGGTCATCACTGGGTATTTATCTCAGTGACAACAGTATCTGCCTGCTATTGCACTATAATGTTTTTCTACACATATTTCATCTTACAAAGCCAAACCCATTTAGGCTTAACTGGCTTCATATGCAGGAAAGCACTAACACATTTGATGGCAAAGACAGAACACTGATTAAGGTCCTGACCTTGCAAGGCACCAAATGCCTTCAATTCTTAGTCCTCTTCACAGATGACATCTAGTAGGTCCAAGCTTTCAGTTTTTATCTTTCAAAAATTATCCTCAAGCGCAACTCCACCCATGTGAACCATGTTTATGATCATCAGATAACGTTTAAATTCTCAAGGAAGGAAGCATTTCATGGAGCATGAGAGTTCATATCATATCTGATAATGAAAACTTCTAATGGCAACTGAAAAGCAACGACCAGAGAATTAATGTCAGGGAAAAACAGAAACTGAATTTCTAATCATGCTTTATGTAAGAAAACTAGAAACCAGTGACCTGTACCAATGAAACCTTCTTCCATGTACAGTTAAAGAGGGCTTGATGTTAACAGTGACGTGCAAGAAGAGATCAAGCTGAAATGGAATTCTTAAATATGCCCTTTAAGAATATTCTTTGTCCATTTCCCTTATGATCTGATTATCTATCTGCATAACTCTGTGAGTTATTCTGAATATATTCTATAAGTTTTCAAAATAAGCTCCTTTACATTCACTTAACACTTTACAGTACTCGCCTCACTTCTTCCAGGCAAAGTAACAAATCTTTGTTGAACCTTTTCCTCTTCTCCTTACTACAGTATATGGGAAATGGCTATGTTATTTTTATGGAAATTGTAGGTTCATTTTTTGCATTACCACACACTGGGGTATAAAAGATTAATTTATTCCCAAGGTCAGGGCAGGAGTGACAAAGGCAATGAATCTACTAATTTTTATAAACTTTCAGGGACTACTGACACATTAGCGATGAAACGAGTGATTAGTGACTCTGAATACAACCGAAGACTAAACAGTTTGACATTAACTCTGAATGACTGCTAGACAAAGGAGGCAGATCTCAGTTTGACCAGACCTTGAAACAACACTCTGAAGCACAGGACTTGCCTGCCTGGGAATTGGCTGCCCACCAGAGTGACAGGGATGGAGTCCTGGATGCTGCTGGGCAAAAACACAAGAAAGGCTGCCGATGCAAACGTTTGTAAGCTTTGTTTTTCCCAAGGAGTAAACATCAGCTAAGCATAGTCACTTTAACTGCACTCTCGTAGCATCTTCACCCCACACCAGTACCTCTCCTATGCCAAACTGGCAAATTGTACAAGGGCTGGGTACAGCTCAGGCCCAGCTGATAATGGCTCTGTACCAGAGGAGCTCTAAGATGGTCAGATCTGGCCATTCTCTGCATCATTTTTGTTCCTCAAATAGCATAAGTTGCAAGATATATCTTGATCAGCTTTGCTAGGAAAGGAGGCCTATCAAGACCAATATTGACACCTTCAGTAACCTCCTTTGGTTATAATTTAGGAACCTGTGTATCCAATATCAGCATATATTAAAAGGTTACATTAAACATATCCACCAATAAAGTGTTAGTTTCAGAGTATGCATGTTTCTCGTCTTTTTAAGTGCCACTGTTTTTAACTACATCAGTCACATCCTTAACATACTAGATTTAACACTCAGCTTATAACACTTCTCCATTAATTCTGATTCTTATAGTCATTGATAAATCCATGCAGATGAAGGAGCCAAGAACATCATAAAAAATTTACAGGAGGAATTCTAACGCTGTGCATAATGCAAAACTAATCCATAATCTATTACTTACATGAAACAAATTAATAGATGAATTAATGCAACTACTTTTTCAATCCAGTTGTCAGTGATTTGAAATAACTGTTTTTCCCAAATTATTTTGAAAATACTGTACAGCATGTTGGTTTGATGATAGAAAACAGTTCAGCAAATGCCTTTTAAAAAAAAAAAAAAAAAAATCAAAATGAAAGCAAATTTCCTTCAAACAAATAAAAAACCCAAGCTAACACAAGGCAGTTTTACAGTAAAGAGAAATATTATGAATTCAGTAATGTATATAGTTTACTATTAACCAGTGTTTATACTTGCCATCTTTCCATCTGCTGGAACAGCCACTTACATCAAAAAGGCAGGGTGGGGAGAACACTGCTTTCTATCCAAAGGATTATAAATGTTGTCGTGCCAAAACCTCCTGCAGTGGAAAGATACTGACAACACTCCCTGCAGCTACATTTGTCTGGTTTTCAGGTCAGGGGTATCTCAAAAGCTTTAAAAACACAATTAACTGAAAAGTTTGGATGTTCTGGCAACACTTTCTCTGTCGCAGCCTGAACTTCTTCCAAACATAAATATCACCCTACAAGACTTTTTAGCATGGAAATAATTCTTTTCTTCTTACAACAAATATAAGTGTATTTTAATGTAGTGAGTGTATCTTTTAAGGCACCTGCTGCATGCAATGAAAATACATAGAGAAAGCTCTTTCTAGTCATGTCTTCTAACTTTTGCAGTAAAGAGAAAATATTATGCTGTCCATACACTGATTCTTAAGCAAAATTATTAGCTCACAACTAAGGAGGAGAAAGTACCAAATTCTGTGGTGGGGAAAAAGTAGCTTTGCTTATGGGTCAGGATCTAGGAAGAAAGGAAAGAATAAGGTTGAAATGCAGTACCTGGAGGGAAAGCTTCTGAAGACCCTTTGTTTATTACAGATTTGATTTTAAATCACTGTAAGCCTCATCGCATATGATTTTAGGATACAATTCCAATACTAGACTGCTTTCACTTTGCATTAGCCCATTCAAGAGGTGGCCTTTCCCTAAATAGCACTAGGTGACCAGCAAATGAGGTATTTCAGGACAACTTTTTCCACACACTTTTACTTATCAAAAATATCAACATCAGACAGATACAGGCCAGCACCAATCCCAGATACACACCAATATAAATTGAAGTTCTCTCCTGTAATCTTACTTACTGTCGACTATGAATTTTGCTTTGTTATACATATTATGTAAGCGGACATCTCCAGTGGGAGTTTCACTGACATCTCAACACGCACAGGTATGGCTTTTCCGGAGCTTCAGAGCCATAGCTACTCCTTTTGTTTATTTTTTGAAGAGACCAAAACCACCACAGTGCTTAGACTTTCAATGATATAAATAAAAAAAAAATCCCAACAGTTGATAACAAACAACGCAACAGCAGCCTCCTGGAGGCCTCAGCTGAAGACTTTACCATGAAGCCAGCTGGTAAAGACCGACTCTTCTACATGGGAAGCCAAGCTCATGGTTTGGAGGCATTAGTAGCAGCCAAAATGAGGTGTAACCACAGATTAATACTGTTGTGCCTAGTAACTAGTCAACAGCCATTAACAGTACTGCTCAGATTTTAAAGTACAGAAGGTACTCAAATTGCTAAAGCAGGAAGGAAAAAAAGTCAAGTGAATAATCGGGCTTTTCTGGAAGATAATAAAGTTACTACTTTGTATGTTTTCTATAATGGAAACCAGAAAAATCTTCTGGGAATAAATTATCTTAACATTTTATAATCTCTCTGCCTAATGTAAGCCACTATTTTAAGTGTATTAAAGGCAGTTTATGTGAAAGCTTTTTTCTGTTTAATCTTGTCTGACCTGAAATGGAAAGGCTCCAAACTCCATTACCGTAGAAAGCTTAGTATAAACCTAGATCGTATCTAAATTGCCCTATATAACCTTGCATCAGGTTTTTCTTGTTGTTTTGATTTTTGTGTTGTTTTTATGATGCTATTGTGGATCCATGCTGTAGGTATAACAAAAAGCCAAGCAGCCTGTGAAAAGAGCTGATGGAAATAAATATAATGACCTTTGATAGCCAGCATTTTAAATGTGCTAAGGATCTCTAGAATAAGGGCATGCATCTCATAAATAGGACTCTGTAAATTAGGACAAAAGTAGGCCAACCTGGGCAATTTGGCCATGGGACTTAATCTATTTAAACCAAAAGTAGGGTTTGCCTCTCTCTCCTGACTTTTTAGTCTTCATTTGGTACTTTCTGATGTCTTTAAACATAAGACTTCACGGCAACCCATAGAACTCGTCAAGATTCCACTTCTCTCAGCATCCCACAAGCACCCACCCTGCTCATCTTCTTGAGCAGTTCTCACTTCCCAAGTAAGTCGTGGTACCCTGTTGCTACAATAACACAGTAGCAAGAAAACTGGGACTCACATGTCCCTTTGAACTGAATATCCATTTCTCTTCTTTGATTCCAACCCAGTGCAATACTTTGCACAGCCTTACTCACTAGAGGACTCAGAGCCTGAACACTCTTGCCATGGCAAAACTCAGATTCCTCTTAATTGGAGAAAAAAATATCTGTAAAACTCTAGTAGCTTAAATATTTATTGGAACAAACATTTTTAAAGGTACATGTACATGTACAGAGCAAAAGCTGGGTCAGTACTGGACAAAAAAACTTCATGGGCCTAACAGGATGCAAAATCTGTTTGTTAAATTCTGTAGTCTTCTACCACTTCAAAAGATGAAGAAGGTTTTCAGTCTAAATCATAGTTTAGCTCTTAAAAAAAAAAAAAAAAAAAAAAAGAGAGAGAGAATGGCTTCCTCATTAGGACAGAAAGACTGAAAATTTACGTCTACTCTTCAAAGTAAGCACGGGTACAAAACCTGTACTAAAAAGCCCCCCTCTCTGAATTTCATCACGCCTCGCCACTTTCAAGTGACAATCCTCATAACGGGTCCTGAAGAAGAAATGAGAAACCCATCCTAAGCAAAGCTTAAAGCTGAATTCAAAATGATAAACCTGTATTTCGGATTTGACAATTTTACATTTCATGCAACACTACTCAATTTACCTAACAAAGAGCTAAGACTCATAAATAACATATCTCCCTTGCATGTAGTCTCACTGGGACACTTTTCTGTGCTTTTATAGATATGTTATCTACATTCTCTGCGCATCTTGCCACTGAAGCTACAAAGCTGCTTCAACAAAACTCAATGGACAAGACTGTTCAAGAGGTGCTACTGAGAATTTAAAGAGTTCAGACAGTAGTACAAAACCAGAAATAGTTAGGAACAAGGATGTTTGCCTTCATAGAATACACTGTGTCCCTCACATGCACTCTGATAATCCTTAGGAATACACTGGACAAGAAAAAGGCCCTCTGTACAAAGCAGCCCCTCAACAAGAAAACAGATCACATTTTAGCTGTACACAGTGATGAAAAAGAGGACCATAGGCATATGGTACTAAAAGCAGCAAACTTGCACATGTATCTAAAAACATTGCTTAAAATACAAAATTCTAGAAAATCTGAGCATGAATTTAGTGATGTAGAGCTATTTAGAATTTTTCACAGTTAGGTTCAACTTCTTGCCTTTAAAAATGAAAGACCAAAAGTTACTGAGTATCCTGAGGACATTACATTGAATTAATGTCTAATAAAATATGCAGTCTTTTTGTAGTATTTGTCCGTTTATGACTACGAAGTATTTGTTCATTTATGACTTCCCCATCACCACTTTTTTTTTTTTAAACAGAAGTCTGGAAAAAAATTCACATCCACTTAAAAAAAAAAATAATCAGTCCTTCAGAATAAGATGATTCTGTTTCTCCTCTTAGGCTTTTCTCTTTTAAAAAAGATAACATCCATTTTCATAATCATTTAGCAGGCCAAACATTTCACCGAAGTTGTACTGCACTAGAAAAAGCTCCGTCTACTATTCCCTAGGGTAAGTCAATCATCTGCAAATCACATATAGTAAAGGCAGCGACTCTGACTACTGACAGTCTCGTGCCCAACTGCACCAAGCAATTCCTCAGTGAATGTGTACAGTGGTTTGTAGTCAGTCTCATAAAAAGAAAAGGCTCTAATAAGTTTGGTGGGATTCCTAGTGAGGCACTGCAGTTTTAACTGCAGTGAAACCAGACTCAGAAGTAGAGAATTAACTGCTTTCTCATGAAAGAAAACTAATGAGAGCGCACTAATTGAATAAATTCGTGAATGAATAAGAAAGACAGTTTCCCAGTATGTCATTTTCACTTCCTTTTATAATAAATGTATTCTACGAAATTAATTTAAAGTGAAAAGGTACCTGGATTGCTTCAGACCTTTGCCAGATCTCTCTGTACTAATGCCTGAGCTCAGAATGATGCTCGTTTTCAGGATTTCCCCTTCTCTTCATTTACAGAATTAACAGCCACTTTTTCCTCCCTCAAAACATTGATCCAGCTTTCAGTTAAATGTATGACCAACATTAAAAAAAAAAAAAAAGCCCTACTACTGTGCTTTTGGTTATGCAATGTGTTTTTTTAAATAACATAAAAACCAAAATATTTGCCTTTTTCTGTTCCTAGCTCCTTGAAAAATGGTGCTTTACTAGAAGACACAGGGTAGCACCAGGCTGGCACAGCCCCAGTGCTATCTTGTCTTAGTGACCACACACAATTTCTGCCGTCTTCAGGAGGCAGAAAGTCGGTCTCCTCTGGCACTAAGTGAGACAGTTTTCATTTTAAAGAAAGAAAAGGATGGATAACCTCAAGCAACCACCTTGAATATTAACAACGTGTTTGAGAACAAAGCTTTTATTTCTATTTACCCACAGACATCCCTCTCCTGAGAAAATAAGAAGTGAGTGTCCTCAACTTAGAATCATAGAATAGTTTGGGTTGGAATGGACATTTAAAGGTCATCTACTCCAACCCCCCTGCAGTAAGCAGGGACATCTTGAACTAGATCAGGTTGCTCAGAGCCATGTCCAACCTGACCTTGAATATTTCCAGGGATGAGGCATCTACCACCTCTCTAGGCAACCTGTGCCAGTGTTTCACCACCCTCATTGTAAAAAAAAATCTTCCTTATACCTGGTCTAAACCTATGCTTTTTTAGTTTAAACCCATGACCCCTTGTCCTATCACAACAGGTTCTGCTAAAAAGTCTGTCCCCATCTTACTTATAAGCCCCCTTTAAGTACTGAAAGGCCACAATAAGGTGTTCCCTGAAGCCTTCTCTTCTCCAGGCTGAAGAACCCCAACTCTCTGAGCCTGGAGAGGTGTTCCAGCCCTCTGGATCACTTTTGTGGCCCTCCTCTGGACCCACTCCAACACGTCCAGGTCTTTCCTGTGCTGAGGACTCCAGGGCTGGATGCAGTCAGGTCTCACGAGAGCAAAGTAGATGGGAAGAATCACTTCCCTTGACGTGCCGGCCACACTTCTTTTGATGCACCACAAGATACAGTTGGCCTTCTGGGCTGCGAGCGCACACTGCCGGCTCACATCCAGCTTTTCATCCACCAGTACGGCCAAGTCCTTCTCAGCAAGGCCGCTCTCAATCACTTCACCCCCCTGCCTGTATTGATACTGGGGCCTGCCCCGACCCAGGTGCAGGACCCTGCACTTGGCCTTGTTGAACCTCATGAGGTTCACATGAGCCCACTTCTCAAGCTTGTCCAGGTCCCTCTGGATGGCATCCTGTCCCTCAGGTGTGTCAACCACACCACTCAGCTTGGTGTCATCTACAAGCTTGCTGAGGGTGGATTCAATCGCACCGTCTATGTCATTGATGAAGATATTAAAAAGTACAGGTCCCAACACGGAATCCTGAGGGACACCACTTGTCACCAGTCTCCATCTGGACATTGAGCCGTTGACCACTATTCTCTGGATGCGACCAAACTTCCAAAGGAGTAAGTGGGAACTGGGGGTACTTCACAGCAATTATTACAAAGGACTGAAAGTCCGGGATTATACCCTGTGGGATTTAATTTACCTTAGCTACATCTATAAAAGTTATGCAAATAAAAAGGTTTTAGATCGTACTCTTACATTTTTTTAGTCATTTTTTATTTTTAAAAGATGCTAGACACTTGAAAGAACTTTTCAAAAAACCTAAATCAAAGATAGACAGACATACATATCAGGCTGAATATATCCTTACCTCTCTGTTGTAAAAGATGTGCAATTCCTTCATTCAGAAAGATGGAACCACAAGTCTTGAAGAAAAGACTCTGCTCAGATCTATTTTAAATTAGTAACAAAACTCTCACCAGCACTCATGGATTTCAGGTGGCAGCAGAGACAAAAGCTCAGTGTGAATGAGTTCCTGGACTTTTCATCATTTAACAAGAAAACAGGAAACCCAACATAGTCAACACTCTGGTATTACACAGTAGCATGATGGGGGTTTAGGCCTAAAAAGGCACAAATTTGGCTGTTCCTTATAGGATTCTTACCCTGGGGCAACTTAACATTGTTTTGTACTTTAGGGGCTCAACAGACTTAAAGCAGAAATATTTTTAATCATGAAAGTAGGACAAAAATCACTTATAGCCTACAATAAGAAGCAATGAGAAAATTACAGAAAGATGCTGTACTTTAGCATCTTGAATACCAATCCTGAAGTTCTGTGAACCGTGAAAAAAAAACCAACGGGAAGGGGTGTCAAACCTTTATTCAGATGAAGCTCTCAATGTATTTAAATTAGAATGTTTAAGCTTCATTTAGCAGTCTGTGCACTTTACAGCACAGATCACACTTCAGTTGCTAACGCTGTTGGGAAAATTCATTTCTGTTTATTATGGAGACACTTCATTTAGGTGGCTTAAATGTTAGCACATACCCACAGTTCATTCCAGTAGAGACTGCAGCTCATGCAAAAACTCCAATACAGCTTTTATAACCAAGTAAGCACTGGAACAGCACAAGCCAATACTGCCCAGTTCATGGAGCTCCAGTAATGTTGGGAAAAAATATCAGACAAAAAAAAAAATAATAAGAACGGGAAGCAGCATCTACACAGCATGTAACATTAAGTGACGCAGAGATGGAACATCTTGGAAAAATCTGGCACAGCAAATCTCTCCAAAATCCTACCAAGACTGATTTAATTGCACTAAGCTTAGTCCCACAGACAAAATTCCAGTGGTCAGACCTGTTTCCAACAGTTTCTGCTATACCTGCTTTCGGCAGGTTGAATTGACAGTTCCTTTCTACATTAGTAATTAGGTTCAGAGAAGCAGTGCATTTTGAAACAAATCAACCCGTCCCACTTACTGAGCACTGGTTAAATTCAGAGGGTAATTTTAGTGCACATGAACTGGATTCCTTGAGAAGACAACTAAGCCCCATGTGCTGTTACAGCTACCTGCTAGCTACACTCCAGTTCCTAGTGGGGACAGAAAGATTGTCCTTTGAAGAGCTCTAAACCACACAAGCAGCAGGGATGTTTGGATCTAGGGACCTGATTAAACATAATGAAATGGAAAATCCCAACGCAAATATGCTGCTGATGCTAGGGTTTCAGCACCAACTGCTTTGACCTACTGATCCGTTCCTTTTAAGCCACATTATTTGCTAATGCATGCACAGCCCACAGGCCCTTGCACGCCAGGCCCACAGGCCCTTGCAGGCCAGCCTTGAGCTCCTTCCAGCTCCTTTCTATGAAATATCCTCAACAGCACAAAAAAGCACATAAAAGAATATCTTTAGAGGATTTCCTTCTACAAGAATTCCTTATAAACAGAAAATCTCGCTCCTTCAGTATTGACACAATTTCAGTTCTACAGAATCAAAGAATTATACAAAATACCTTTTCACAATGTTTAGAATTTACGTGTCAAAAAAACTGCATAAACATTGGACAGTAAACATGTCAGGTTACATGATGAATACGGTACTCCGAATTTTCCTGTCTGTAAGCCAGCCATCAGCAAAGGTGAAAACACGAAACTGGATGCACATTTGTTGTTTAAGAAGAATGCATTTCATCTTCTAGCAGGTCATTGTGGAACCAGATCTACATTAGAGTCATGTTTTTACATAGTTCACTGCACTAAGAAAAGCAAAGAGAAATCCAAAATAATTCTCTGCAGTCTTACCTCAACTTTATGTTTAGATTAATTAGATAATGTGCCAGAACACGTACCAGAAAAGGAAACATGAAGTTGCAAGAAAGCAAGAAACTCACAGAAATATTACAACATGGTTCTCACTTACCTATGTGATAAAGTCCTATCCAGTCAGTTGGGTCTACTTCTTCTTTAATATCCCAGAAAATGATGAGGTTCTGAGATTGCCCCAAGGTGTATTCATACATACTGGCTGTCAAACTAGACCTGCTATCCGAGGTCACTAAATCAGTGTCACTGTTGGCACGCTGCAAGTTCATGTTCTCAGCCATGGTGCCCTGAGATGCGAAACTCTGCAGATTCTCTGGGCTCAGAGTATACCGTAGCTGTGGGTTGCGACGCCGCACAAAAAGTAGATGTTCTCGGGCTGAACTGGCCATCTCTTCTCCACTTTTGTCAATTTACGTGAAAAAATTGTTGTTCGAAGACCTATCATGAAGAACAAAAACGGAAGTGTTAAAGTGAGACAGCAGGTTACTCAGTCAAATATTAAATAGAGAGGCATTAGTGCAAAAATGTTCCTACTGAAGCCTAAAATTGACTGAGTAAAATCTTTTACTTCACTGCTCTACCACTGCAGCCACCTTAGTGACTGCACATTAAAAAAAAGCATGAATCACTTCCAAAAAAATTCAGAGTTAACCACACACCATGAAATAACATTTATAAGCCAGAAAGCAACAGAAAGCAAAACATCCAAGTCCACCCATCAAGCAAGAACAGCCACAGTAACAAAGCTAATTTAAGTCTGGCAGTAGCCTAAAGAGTGAAGAGATAATGAACTCATCTTCCAACAACAAAATCACAGCAGTATATGATGTACTTTCACTTACATATGTTAGTTGTCAACAATACTCTCTCTATGCACTGTATGTTCAGAATCAGTGTAAGTCTTGAAGATATTAATGAGGTTGGAAATATTTCAGTAGAAACGTGACATCACAGATTTATGCTACTCTAAAATAATTTTGTAATGATTTTATTTTTTAAGATACAAAGCATAGCTTCTGAGGTCCTCTATACCATACAAAAACATGTCAGACCATTGACTGGGGTACTTCAGACTACAGATATATATTGAATTAACCCATGCCAGTTTATCTGTGCAGTCAGATTTTTTTGTTCTTTTCCATGCATCAGAAAACAGAGGCCTTATAAATTTAACAGCTTTTCTGTAGCCCTGAGGAGACACTAGAAAGTCTTCACTGAAATAGTCATGCCAATATCATCACACCATACCTTCAGAAGCACAGCTTGCATGCCATTATCCATAGCTATGAAAAGTACCACCATTTGAAAATAAGCCCTCACATTACTCAAGATAAATCATCAGAAAGACAAGAATAGAAAAATATTTAATCAGAGGAAACAGCTTATAGGAGGATAGAATTGGCGATGAGGAGCCTCTTGTCATAGAAGGAATATGAAAATTTCCTTATCTAAGCTATGTGACTTCGACCAAAGCTGTTTGTCTTTTTCAAAAGCTATAGTTTATATCAACTCATTGTTTCTTTATTTTACAGAGGAAATGAAACGGTCCTCATTTGGCAGAACCATTTGCTTTGAGAAGAAACTGAATCTTCTGGTAATGCGTTTTTCAGTCAAAACTGTGAAAGTGATCTTCCATGCTATATTCACCTGGAATCAGAACCATGTATTTCCTCCAAAGTCAAACCAAACCAAAGCAGTCCTCTTGCCCAGTAGTAACTCTAGAGCTCACCGAGAAGAAATTGTGTCTTGGGCTCCTTATACTCTTCATACAATTTGAAAATACTATTTCAACATATTTGCCCAGATTGCAACTTAACCAGTAACAACATCAATTCTTCCATTATAGTCTCTTCTGTGAGGGATGTATACTGCAGAAAAGATCTCCTTATTTTTATACATACAAGTAACCACGTATAAGAAAATATGTGCATGTATACATATAAAAAAGGCAAATAAGAGGTAGCTGTGCATTATCCTTGGGCTTTCTTCTTGGTGTCATAGCCTTTGGCTATCATATGCAGACACATTTATTCTCTTAAAAAAAACCCATACATTGTCAGACAGTGACGAGTGTCTCCTGCTATAACGTTCCTTGTTTCAAGCAAGGAAGCCTGTAATGCAGAATTAGGTAGAGCCCACAAGAAGGGAATGGATTGATTGGCCACTTCCATGGTATTATAATTGTAATTAGATCTACAGTACACTTCCACTATCAATCAAATGTTTGACAACTGGTTTATTAAACAGAAACCTTTGCCTCTACTGGTCAAAAGACATTTAATTATTAAAAAGAAAAAACAAGTAGAGCACTTGGAGATCCCCAGATTGTGATTAAGAAAAATTCATTTTAAAAAAAGGGCATTTTCATGTTTTGAGAGTTTTCTTTTCCTATTCATTCCTCTTTCCCCACATGATGAATCTTCAAAAACTGTCTCTTCCCTTCACATCTATTTCCTACCACTCATCTTCAATTTTCTTTTTAATAGCATTTCAGTGTAGGCACTCTTCCAGTGTATCACAAATTCTTCTGCCATTTTTCAGCTTTTCTTAAATTGAAGTTGTTTTTAAATATTAAGAACTAACAAAGGGGAAAAGTAAAGTTCAACTCATCCAGTTGTATAAAATTCATCATGCATTGTACATGGTTCACCATCCTATTACAGAAAAGGCAAGAAACAAAAATTCAGTTTGATATTCTACATATACAGAAGTGACACGGAGATTATCATATTTACTTCACAAAGTATGCGACGCAGTCTTTCATAACATAAGCAATGTTTTGGCTGCATACACAAAACATTTTATTTTTGGTGCTGGACATCAGTGGGGTTCACTAACTCCTTCTCTGTCATGTTCCCACACACTCTGCCTCTGACACCAGTGTCAGTGACAAAAGGGAAACTTTTATATCAAAGGGCCTTCTTAAATGAGAGTCAGGGAAGTTAGATTCTTGTTTCTCTATGTGGAACATTATTCGCTGGAGCTGAAAATCCAGCATGACTTTGAGACCAGAAGGGTAAATAAATAGCCACCAACTTCCCTACAAGCCAGGGAAACACACAGGGATGAGCCTGTCACTGCGATTCCCCCCCTCCCCTTTTTTTTTTTTGTCTGCCTTCTTTTTTACTTTGTGACCTGGGCAACACCACACACTAACAGTTAAGTCTTCAATGTCACAGTGTAAGAGTTGTACCCCTAGACAGGAAGGGCCCCGATGTGCAGCTGAGCCTTCCCGCCACAGCAAGCACATACACCTGCCTGGGTACCACCGCCCGCCACACCAGGAGATCAGGCAAGATTAATTAACAGACCAACAGCACACTATCAAGTTAATTTTCTTCCATCCCACAACTAGGGATTTATCTAATTTCAAACTAGTGTATACAGTGGTTTTACGGCAGTAAAATCGCTGCAAAATAAGGGTCATGCAGGAGTTACGTTACAAGTTAAAGACAAAGTTTTAATAGGAGGGATGAAAAAAATACCTTCAGCTGCAGAGCCTCACACTGTACCCGGGGTAGCACCAGCATGTGTTGGAACATATTGAAAATTTATACGTCAGATGGACAAACTCATCCATGTTTAAGGACACGTGAGAACTAACTTGTGCTCACTAGGACTGTCCCACAGTTTGAGAGATGAGAACAGCCTGAGAAAAAAAAGCTAACACCTTTGCAACAGTCTGTTTTCTTAAATCCTAATTGTTATCACTCTGGCGAGTCACAGACATCATTACAGTTTCTTCAAGTAAAGCAAACCACAAATGTAAATGCTGGATAACTTCTCTGATCCTATTTATAAATCCAACTGTCTAAAAGTCATGATTTAAACAATGATCCCAACAAATGACATAACTTAAAGCAACTGAAATCGATTTGCAATGAACATGTTAAACTCGCATGTAAATGAGCTCCTATTATGGAAAAATTATCTCCAAAAATTCAAGACTTGTAAGTTTTTAAAATATTTCCTAAATTCAGTGAAAGAGGTTGTAAAGCAGCCCCAGTGTCAAACAGTACTCTGCTACGTAGAATCCCACAGTAAGCTGGGAGGTTAATTACGTAAATTTCTAAAGAGAGGAATGTGACACTCATATTGTAAAAGGGGAAAAGGCAATGATTGCCATAAAACCGAAACTATGAGTGATGCAAGGGAAAAAAGAGGCTGTACTGTAATTATTTGCAGTCTGAAAATTCAGCCTGAAGATGGGATGAAAACCTTACACAGTGCCTTCCTGCCTACAAGAGGAATTGCTTATCTGGCATTTGGTTAACAATTCCTTATGTCTGTCATTAATAACATAACTAACAGTACACTAACGCATACATCCTATCAGAGGCTGAAAAAGAGAATTATGCCTCCACCTTCAAATCTGGCTAAGCACCAGTGAAACAGCATTTGCATCCAGACTATATTGTAAAGACAAATACCCACTATTCGCTGTGTGCGCCTTCCCTGCCATGATGGTTTGGCTAATCAGGCTGAATGCGATCAGAGCAGCGATTTCACCAAGTATCAGACCAAGTGGGCAAGGAATACTGTTTCGTGAAGGCAAGCTGAAATGTGGAAACTGAATCAAAATCTATGGAAAACATAGGCATTTGAGAAATCAGCAGATACTAACTTTAGCAAAGTATTTTAGTTGAAGAGTGAAACCTGTACCAAAGCTGCTTATCCGTATCACAGCGTTTTCTTCAATACGTGACAAGAAGCTTAGAGAGAAATAGGACTGATTTCCTCTTAATCTCTATGTGGCACAAGTTCAGGATTATTTCTGTCTAAATATACTCAATTACTAATCATAGAGGGACCAGAATTGGGCAAGAGTTCCACTTAGTATATGAAATACAGACAGGAAAAATCCCCTTGCCCAACCTTCTTCACTAAAGGAGACCGAAAAGAAACGTCAAACCATTTCTGACATGCAGTCAAACATTCAGTAGTTTAAAAAAAAAATATGCATGAATGAAAGTCCGGAGGTTCCAGGACAGGAATAACCAAAAAAATCCCACCCCACCATGCAAAACAAACCAGAGCTCACATACTGCCTTGTTTATCTTACTCATAACAGTGATTCACTTCTTGTTTATGTAGTGATCTTTTATGTGGCTTACAGGTCTTGTTAACAACCTCTTCCCACAGCATTTGCTGCAAACCAATGCTATAGGGCTGGCCCTGAGAGCGTGACCGGTCACCTGCTGGACAAGATATGTGCTCAAAGCGGATGTCTGAGGGTGCTGCTGGCAAAAGGACAATTAACACATTTCACTGGGGGATTGGCTTCACGTCACCCATGAGAGGAGGGAGGTGAGGAAGTGGGCAGCGCAGCAGCCCACCAGCCAAGTCTCGGGAGGGAGAACCCTCTGGGAGTACTCTGCACCTCTGTCGCTGTACATCAGATGGGCAGGAAGAACCATCCAGCCCAGCCGGCACCCAGATTTTCCCCCCATTCAGAGAATCATAGAATCATCTAGGTTGGAAAAGACTCGTAAGATCATCAAGTCAAACCATCAACCTAACACTGCCAAAACCACCACTAAACCATGTCCCTAAGCACCATGTCTTTTAAATACCTCCATCCACCACTTCCCTGGGCAGCCAGTTCCAATGCGTGATAACCCTTTTAGTGAAGAATTTTTTCCTAATATCCAATCTAAAGCTCCCCTGGCGCAACTTGAGGCTGTTTCCTCTCGTCCTGTCACTTGTTACTTGGGAGAAGAGACCAACATACACCTCGCTACAACGTCCTTTAAGGAAGTTGTAGAGAGTGATAAGATCTCCCCTGAGGCTCCTCTTCTCCCAGCTTAACAGCCACAGTTCCCTCAGTCACTCCTCACAGGACTTGTCCTCTAGACCCCTCACCAGCTTCACTGCTCTTCTTTGGACACATTCCGATGATGCTTGGTATCTCTCTCAAATGCCACTACCATGCTGAGATAAGCAATCGACATAATTATACAGGCAGAAGAACACATTAAGAATATGAAGAACAGAAAACATGCTGGTTTCCCAATTATACGCTGTGTGACATTGCTTTGTTCAGTACCAAGATTTACAAATGCTACAATAAAGGGCTCAAATTGACCAGCTCTGAGCTCTAAGTGGCTGAGAAAAGAAAACGCTTCTTGAATAAGTTCAGAATTTGGTGATTCTTCTCCCCACGGAACTCAAAACTAGCCTATTTTCTGGGATAAGGTATGATGACTACAGTCCATTTGCAGCTATCCATATGCTGGCTTCAAACCTGATAGAAACTCTGGCAAAGGAAGAATAGTCAGAATTCACTGTCAGTTGCAAAACCTGCCTAAGAAGCTGGGTGATGGTTAACTCATATGCTTAACCAGTCTGCACTTATCCTGCTCTCAGTACTCAAGCTCCTTTATTGTTGCTGTGTGCCTCTGCCAGAAGGACAGAGGGGCCCGTCCCAGAAAAACTCACCACCTACTTACTCAGCAAGGTCATCAGTAACTGATTTTGCCTGACACAAAGAGATGAAAGTGACAGCTCTTTAAATTTCCTTCCAGGCCTATTTCTATGACTACCTGGAGAGACACAGATTTAGTCTATCAAAAAAAAAAAAAAATTAGATAAAGCTGACATGAAGCATCCTTTTCTATACAGACAGAAATAAGAGAAAAGCTTCATCTTTCTGCCCAGATGTCCTTTCCTTGTTATTCCTCCTGGAATGTTTCCAAAAATTTCTACTCTTTCCTGCAATCGACATAATGGAATTTATCTCAGAAGGTATTTCACCGTCTGATTATTAGGATTTTTCTCCATTAGCTAACATTTTCTCATATTCAAGTGAAGCTAACATGTTTGGATGCTTCCTATTTCACCACACAGAAAAAGATGAATGTAAAAGCTGTCACAGTATTCAAGAGCCAAGAAAAATCAGCTATTTTTCTCCACTGTTCACCAAGTACAGGGTAATAAGGCCTCTTTTACCTACATGACCATGGCTATATCCTAAGTCTTTAGGATGATTTAGAATATGAATTAATCAACTTGTATCATGTCATGGAAATGTAGTATTTTTTTCCAGTAGATCATGAAGTTCAGTATTTCAAAAATATAACAACCATTATACTACATAACTGCACAGTTCTGAGTATCAATATCAGGCAGAAAACTGATAAGATCCTTCAGCTAAAATATAATCATAACTGTTCAACATTGCTGCCCAGAATGCCTGAGTGATCATTCAGTCTGTATGTTTTAAATAATAAATTATGCAGGTAAATGATATGAACAAGTCCAGTGATGGATATCTTGGAAGGAAAAAAAAAAGTGATCATTCTAAACCTAAGAGAATTTGTGATTGAATTAAATGCAAAAGAGAGATGTCATAAACTTGAAGAATCACATCATTACACCTCTGACACCATTTTTCTTTTTAATTACAAGGACACTGAGAATATCTCAGAGAGATTAAAAGGGAAAGATGTCTCTCTCTTTTCTCTAGTTCTTCTAATTTGCACATTTGACAGTAAATTTGTATTCACTCCTTTTCCTTGAATGGCCAGTCCTGGATATTTCTTTCATTTGAAAAGATATTAAAAATGACAGGAAACTACCACCATAACTGACACAGTACTTAGTTGTATTTAAGTGTTCTTTAATTTGTTTCTTTTTAAATGGAGTAAAATTCAAACTTACTTTAATGCAACTTTATGTTAATTTGATAGCAACTGTCTAGAAATATAAAGTGTTCTATCCAGAAGAGACAAGTTAAATTCAGAAACATTTTCTTTTTCTGCTGATCTGCTTACTTTTTCCTCTAAGGAAGCCCCCTAGACTTTCATAATAGGACAATAATTGGATACTCTTAAAAGCAGCTTAGCCCGAAGCAATGATGATGGAAGAACTTAATAAACTTGCTAGTTTCCAGAAATGAACCTATATGTGCAGGATCGTTTAAGCAGATTTCCCTTTTAATCAAGAAAATTTCCCAGAAAGTCAACTGAAGCATCTTGAAAGATGCAGCATTTTGTAAATCTTCTCTGAAGAGAAATGTTTTGACTTCTCCATTCAAACCAACTCCACAGGAGTGCCAGATTAAATTACACACCGGATGCCAAGAAGGAGGCTGTGCTAGGTAGCTGGCCTCCTCAGTGAAGAGTCAGAGGCTCCTCCAAAAAGCAATTCAGAGTACCAAAATCACTCCCTCTTTTGAGCTGTGGAGGAAACTGGAGTAACCTGAGACGAAGCAAGAGAGGATAGAATTTTGTCTAGGTGCCCTTTCCTTTTGTTGCCCTGCTCTGAACCATGCCCAAAGTACTGGCAAAACAACAAAAAAAGTAAACTGTGCTGAGAATAGCCTGCCTTCGGTCTGCTAACTCATCCTCTGAACTCGCTGCTGGGAAATCACAGTTAGCACCGGAATTTACTGCTGGAAACTGTATTCAGATGTTTTAAGGTAAAGCTAAAAATTACCATGCTAAAATTTCACAGGGATGTTGTCATACAAGAGAGGGAGGAAGAGAACACAGAAAGTGTGCGTGTGTACTCTAGTCTCCTTTGGACTCAACTCTGGTGACTCAGCTCAGATGTTAAATATCAGCTCAGATTACAAAAACACCATATAATTTAGACTGGCTGAAAACCTTCCCTAAGGAAAAAAGCATACAGTCCAGCATAAATATATATTTTTTAAAAACAGTCTAGGCAGCACAGTATTTGGCCAGAGAATAGCTCAGCTAATTCAGAGTGTAACAAAATATCTATTTTAGACCTTTTCAATGCATTTTTGTACAGTTCATTTGTGAAGTCAGTCCTATACACTTTTGTATCTAGCTGAAAACAAATGCCACTCTCATATTATCATATTACCTTAACTGCTTGAGCAAGGCTTACATCTTGCATCCCACCAACTGCAACTCCCTTATATCAGGCAGAAGTTAATGCCCAAGTCTGTTATGAAGACCAGCAATCTTCATAATGCATATTTTTGACAGGTCTACACACTCTGCCCATGAGGCACTGCTGTGCTTTCAGTACAACTTACTGTATTAATTCTCACACAAAAGCTTCAGCGTGGAGCTACCTGGTACACAGAAGATCTGGCCACTAGTCAAAAGAGTAAAAGGTCATAAATACGAATACAGAGACTAGTGTACACATACATATACATATGTGTACATATGTATAGCTTGGCATGCCTACAGTTATACCAGTTTTAGGGTGTACTTACTGACATACTGCGTTGTCGGTGTAGACAAACATCCCACATCCCCACACTGCTATCCCCACAGCTAAAATGGAGTAAGCAAATCCAAAAACATTTCAAGCTAACTCAGCCAGGTGAACTGCAGCATTCAACACAGAGAGCGTGGATAACCTGTCTGAATTTGTACGGAAGAGATTATGGAGGGTTCATACAATCCTTTCTGCTACAGCTGCCAGGCTATGAGCTCTGGCTGACCTGCAGATGTATCTTAGTATTGCTCTGCAGATGCACAAGAGGATGTGCGTGGCCTAAATCTCATTCCTGCCTTTCACTGGAAGTAGCAATAAAATATGCATATAAATTTAAGTAAAATGTACCAGATACACTCTTATCCTCTAGACTATTCACATGAAGAAACAAAACCTGACGGGAAATTTTAGCGTAATTTCATAGCTAAGAGGCTATGCTCCATATATATTACACAGCTCCTCAACTTCCTCCTGGAGTGGCAACTAATTTAATCAAGTTCATTTATTTCATTAATCTTACCTCTAGCACCACCCCTCAAAGACTTGCGTTCACAAATGAGGCAGAGACTGGAGGTACAGACATGTAGACATTAAACCCAGCCTATCGTGGAACTAAGGCCTTGCATATTTCACAATACAATATTACCATATATAAGCCTTAAAATAAGAATCCCCACTGCCAGAGGTTTGATCTACAGTGTTCATGACACTGATATAGCTGCTGCTAGTTGCTGTCGATTGGTTGTCCTGAAGAATTTCTCTTGAAGTACTGACGCAGTTGCTCTCAGTTTAGCCTTTTGATGTCAGGTCACACAATCCATCTAAAACATAGCCCCCTTCAAATGCCTATACCAGAAAGATAGAATATAATCACTGTGAGAAGCTACTTTGTCACAGAATGGGAAAATGTGAATTTAATTATTCTGTGAATGAACTGTAGTATATGCACACACTTACATATGCGAAAGCCCGCAAGAACATATTAATGACAAGAAAAATGGGTAGCCCATTTAATTCTCTTGAAACTCCCTCCCATCTTTAGGACTTCCAGAACATCAGCAGCACCAGCCCGGAGTTCCCCAATTATACGTCTTCCTCCAAGGCTTCTTCACAACAAGGGACAGTAAAGACCAAAATACAAAACTTCTACAGAAAAGAACAATTTAGCATTTGTCTGTCCAGGAAAGTAAATGAATGCGTAACCAGAAGTACAATGCCAAAAAGCCTGACAAACAGCAAAGAAAAGATGTGTTCCTTTGAAAAAAGAAAGGAAAACTGCCAGGCCAAAAAAGCCACAATTCAAAAAGCCATTTATAAAATAATGCACTCGACAGAAGTAGTAGTACAATTATTTACTACTTACTATCAGAGTAGTCCTGCATTTGCATTCCAAGTCTCTGCAATCTGTACCGACATAGATACTATTCAATGAGTGTCACATCCATAAATGACAGCTGTATTTTAGCGATACTTAACATAGCCTGATTTAAGTATTTATTTGGCAGTTATTAAAAGCTAGTATACAGACTACGTAATAAGCAATTACATAAATTTATTTTTATTCAATCTTAAACTGGAAATTCATTCTATACTGATGCAAATCCCCAGAATATAAATGGATATGAATGAGCACTCATTGTTCCACCCATCCAAGTCCAAATCCAATACAATCATTCCTATTATCAAACCTGTACAAGCTCAGTTTTCTACCACGTAAAATTGATTTCACACACTGAAATGGTATCAAACCACCACAGAATAGGTACATCTCTCATGCTGAGACATTCCCACATTATAAAGAAACACAGCAATGCTGTTTCTCTCAAAGCAGCACACCACTTCAATTCATCATGTTATTTATTCATTTTTGTCACAAAGGGGACATTATAAATTTGAAAAACAGCATTTCTTTGTGTAAAACATATATTCACTGACTTCAAATTCAAAAATTCCATAACTGAAACATGCTAGCAAACTGAAAGTAAAATATAATAAAATAAAAGAATGCCCACCGGTCTGTATATCAGTACTTTCCTTGACTCCCCATTTTTTTAAAAGTTCTAGCCTAGTAAAACTGACCAGAAAGCAGGGGTGGAAGATGTCTAAAAAAGACTCAGTTGGTCTCCTTAAAGAACAAAGTAAAATTAAAAACAAAATCAACCCAAAGCTTTGTGTGCCTAAGTCTTATAAATAAACTATAGATACAATCAGTACATCAGGGTAAAAGCCCTTCTGGTATTTCAATTAGGAACCTTTTACCAGTTGTAATCTCCCCAAAAAAAGACTGAATTTCCATAAAGATTTGAAGAGACTCACTGGCTGAAATAAAATGTCGGAACACTTCTGCTTGCCTACAGTTTAACAGAGCTTTTTGCCTGATAATATACTAAGCAATCAGTTATCAAAGATGCCCCTGAAACTAGCTGTTGTAGAAGAACTGTTAGGCCAGCTCAAAGGCAGTGCTTTTTGCTTGCTGACAGTGCAAGTTATGTCCTTAAGGAGGAGGTACCATTAGCAAAAACATTTCAATACTATCATCTTTTGCGTAACAGTATTTCTAGATTCACTAGGAATTTCTTTTAATCAGCTTTTCTTCAATTCCCTGTCTTCAAAACACTTCAAAACACATAAGAACTTGTAGCAAAAAAGTAAAAATTAAGGCCCGTACTCACATACTTTTAAAGCAGAACTTACAGCATTACCACAGTAACTAGTGAACTGCTAAAATGCAATGCTGAGTATGTTCAGCATATTAAGTTACAAACACTGCAGAGAATCATATAACTATTAATGTAATCTTTGGAGAAACTAGAGAATTTAAGCCCTAAAGCAGTTGACACACAGGAGGGAAGGGATGCCATTCAGAGGGGCCTGGGCAGGCTTGAGAGGTGGGCCTGTGCGAACCTCCCAACGTGAGCTGGCAATGTGCACTTGCAGCCCAGAAAGCCAACCGTGTCCTGGGCTGCATCAGAAGCAGCGTGGCCAGCAGGTCGAGGGAGGTGATTCTGCCCCTCTACTCCGCTCTCGTGAGACCCCACCTGGAGTACTGTGTCCAGCTCTGGAGTCCCCAACATAAGAAGTCCATGGACGTGTTGGAGCAGGTCCAGAGGATGACCACAAAGAGGATCAGAGGGCTGGAGCACCTCTCCTATGAGGACAGGCTGAGAGAGTTGGGGTTATTGAGCCTGGAGAAGAGAAGGCTCCGGGGAGATCTTATAGCAGCCTTCCAGTATCTGAAGGGCACCTACAAGAAAGCTGGAGAGGGACTGTTTACAAGGGCATGTAGTGATAGGACGAGGAGGACTTAGAGACTAGATTTAGATTAGATATTAGGATGAAATTTTTCACTGTGGGAGTGGCAAGGCACTGGAACAGGCTGCCCAGGGAAGTTGTGGCTGCCCCATCCCTGGAAGTGTTCCAAGGCCAGATTGGATGGGGCTTTGAGCAATCTGGTCTAGTGGAAGGTGTCCCTGGCTATGGCAGGGGGGTGGAACTAGATGATCTTTAAGGTCCCTTCCAACCTAAACCGTTCTATGATTCTATGAAAGATTTCTTTCTCCAGAAAACTTACCTGCTCTACACTCTTTTAAGTTATTTCTTTATAACCTGCAAAAAAAGAGCCCAGAATAAGGAAAAAACAGCTATTTGTCTGCATTGTTTGTACTGTTTGTCTGTACTATACAGAGATGCTGAACTTCAGCTTCAATAAATCCAAGTAGAAAGTCAGTAGGGCTGCATACCAAGGTGTTGATGATATTGCCCTCTGTACTTAGAGGATACATCACGTCTAATACTCAACACACTTTGGCTCTACAACAAAGCAGTTCTGTTGGTTGTCTTTTACAAAGCAGAAAATAGCAACGTACAAATATTTCCAAGTCTAACGATTTGTTTTAAAGAAATGAAAATTGCAATTTTATATCCTACTTCAGATTTTGCCCAGAAAAGCTCAGAAGTTCATGCTTGGACACTACAACAGAATCCTTATGCACCAACTACTTCGCTATTTTTTTGAAAACACCACTTACATAATTTTAAGCAAACATTTTAGCTGGATAATTCAAGAAACAGAGTACTTCTTCATTTTAGTAAAACAAAGTCAGACTGGTATCTTCTCTCTTCTGGACAAATGCCTTTCCATACTGTGTGAGTCAGATGAATTAATTTGTATCAAAAGGTTATTAAGAGAAGATGCCTGCATTTTTTACAGTGTAGCAAAAACAACAGTAGCACACTTAGACATACTCTACACCATACAAAGTCCCTGTCTGCTTAATACTAAACAGCTGCAGTGCCCATCGCTGAAGCTGTCAGAGGTGAGGACCCCAGCTCTACGGAAACAGTCTACTTCAGGGACCAGGCTAAAAGCACAGAGAAATACGCTAAATTTCAAAGAGAGAACTAGAAGGGAAAAGGGAAATTGATAGAAAAAGCTTTCACTATTTAACAGTTTACTGATTTACAGTTTAATTACACTCAAGAGAAGAGAAAGATATTTAAGAGCCCTAAGGAACTCCACTATGACAAAAACGATATTCCTGCGGTAAGTCCCATACACCACTATCACAGAATCACCTGCAAGCGTACCCAATACACATTTGTCTGTGTCTGGTCTGTGTTCTCTGTATGAGAAAATTATTTGAGCTAGAATGCAGACCACTGGGAGTTAGAGATATCAAAGATATCACCGCCCATGCTTCCTTGCCTTGTGAGTACACATTACAATTCATTATTTAGTTCAGTGATCACATACTGTAATTTTTTTCTTGCAGGATTACTGCTGCATTTGCTGCTTTCCTTGGTTTCTGCACTAAACAAAGCAGAAATCCTTCAGAATCTAAATGAACAATTAATGAAAAGACAACAATATGAAGTGGGCTATATAAAGATGAGGTCTATTATGAATTAATACTTTTACTATTAAATATGCATGAGTTGTTAATAAGCAGAGCTAAAAATAGAGACATGTATCACATGATTTCTCCAGGCTGTACAATTTTCATTCATCTTCATCCTGTGAAGAAATGGGCCATTGCTAAAAGGACTCTCACTGTGCATTTTAACATTGTTGTCATTGGCCCTAATTCATTGTTGCACCAAAAAAAAAAAAAACCAACACAAAAACCCCCAACCAAATCACAAACCAAAAAAACCCAAACTTGGATCCCAGCATCAAGGATTCTGAAGACCCCCACCCTCTGCCATAAGGTCTGAAGGAATCTGCAGCAAACTGTGTGGGTTTTCATAGTCCGCTCACCCATCTACCAACAGGCACATGTCTCCCAGTAGCCTAATCCCCATCCCCAATTTGTGTGTTTAGAAAGAATCCATTTGAAAGATGACTGCTGCATCAGGTAACAAACAGCAGCAGATGTTAGCACTAGACTTAAATAAAACTGAAAAAACTATTTAAATCTTTAAGTTTTAATCTTAATATTTCATTTTAAAAATACACATATTCTCCTCATTCCATCACCATCCCACCAAGGAAAGAAGTCTAAAATTAAGCCAAACGCAACAAATCCAAATGTTCTCTTTGGATTTTAACATTCATTTCTAACATCATGTCATCTTGCAGATATAAATGAACAAAAGATTTTAATAAAGACTGCGCTAATTCTGGCTGAGAGTGAGCGCATTCTGGAACGCAGCACAATTCTATATAAATCCACCCCAGGGCGTAGGTGCTACAGCACCAGGAAACGGAAGAAGATTGAAATCAGTGTTTATAAATACAGCCAAGAAATCCTAGCACACATACCACCAAATATATAAACAGAAGTTAAGACAATCTCATCTGGAGTCCTAATTTTCCTACACTTATTTATGTTGAGGAATTTTTAATTATTTTTAAGACATTTTGTTCTGTGTACTTGTGTTTTTAAAATGGCCTTGGTGTATTTAAATCAAAGCATGCATATTGAGTTACAAGTTGCTGTGTGGCAAAAGGAAACAAAAACAAAGAAATCATAGCACGCTGCATTCCAGTATCATCTTAAACTACTCTGAAATCTGTATTATAAAAATAATTCTGGTTTGATTTTGAATTTCTCTATTTTTCAATGTATAACAACAAAAAGTAATTTAATCCATGTCAGATATATTCCTAATGAAAAACAAAAAAAAACCCTAGCTACCTTACAGCAGAGCTAACTTCTTATGGATAAATATGCGGTTTTAAGTAACAGTTTATCAAAACAAAAATATTTGTATCACTTACTACCATTTTAATCTTTTTTCTGGGGTTCAGTACAAAAGGTGTGATAACATGACAGGCATTTTCATTGCAATGTCTTTGTGAAGACAATTTAGAATTTGAGGTTTTCATAGACATACAACTACTAATTCAGACTAAAACTGTCATGACTTCCTGTAAGCTCAAAATATGAGCAAAGCACACTTTTCTTCCCTCTCCTGGAGCTTCATCCTAGTAAACACTCAAGATTTATGGTTGTTTTTCCTATGACACATTATAGATCCAGTGATTAGAGAGACAGATTTTTTCAGATGATTCAGAAACAATTGGTCTTTTACCACAGCTGTAGAAATACACAGAACCAGAAAAAAAACCTCACAACATTGACATCTTTGGTCATTTTGGTGCCTTTACTATTCACAGATGCATTCTGTGTTTTAAACAAACATCCCTCCCCTGACCATCCAGGATCTACGGTTTGGGGAGAGAGAGGTTCAAGGGGGTTTCTTTGTCGTTTGTTTTTTTTTTTAATTGCAAAGTTTAGGATTTTTCATCTGGTACAATATTAGGCCCATCTGTTCTTTTTTTTGTCCTCATCCAGAATACGTTGTCTCTCAATATCTGATTTATCTACAATGGCAGGGCAAGATTCTTTCCATACCCTCCTACCACCCTTAAGCCCTTCCAAAGGAGCCTGTTACAGCATGATCCAACAACAACCCATTTCCTCCAACACAGCTCAGCCTTAAAAACCCAGTTTGTGCTAAGAGCAGCCATCTCTCTATCTCTGTGCACCCTCTGAATACCAGGTGT
Organism: Charadrius vociferus; assembly: GCF_000708025.1. Taxonomy (NCBI): domain Eukaryota; kingdom Metazoa; phylum Chordata; class Aves; order Charadriiformes; family Charadriidae; genus Charadrius; species Charadrius vociferus. The sequence continues at coordinate 4,188,968 of NW_009649570.1, forward strand.
TAACAATACGGTTATAAATCTTGCACCAAGCACAAGAATTCCTTCTATCCCTACCCTCTGGGCACTAGCTTGCAGGGATGGCCATGACAGCAGGAAAGGCAACCAACCACACATTCAAGGTAAAGTTTGTAGTCTGGCATCCATTCCCAAAAGGTGAAAGAAATCAAAAGCTCTATTTAGACATAACATGTAAGGGAAGCATTCACCACTTTGGTATATGTGGGGAACGTTTTCTTAACTCTTAATAGGGCACTCCCCTCCCAGTTTCCCGGTCTGTGTCCCACTGGTAACCAAGAACAGCATAACACAATAATGGTTATATTGCTCTACTCCTCCAAAAACTATTCCAGTATTTCGTATCTTCTCCCATCATAAAAATGAATGGGAAAAGACACAGCTAGATATACTTGTGCAAATCAGGGGTTCTAACAGGGACATCGATTTTGACTTTAGGTTATAATTTGGGTAGTGATGATGACAGCTACAGCACGGTGACAACAGAGGAATAAGGAACTTCCTTTCTGGGTACCATTTTGCAGTTCTCGGGCAGAACCTGGCCCCAGAGAATGGTAAGGTCAGATTCATCTAAAAGGTTTCCATTATGCATTAATAAATTTTATGTATTCATTTATTTTAAAGCATGAACAGGAATTTGGAGACAAAGTGCCCCCTTCCCCTAAAAAAAAAAAAAAAAAAAAAAAGGAAAAAACCCAAAAAAGCTGGCAGCCAGATGTGCAATTCATACTGGGACTGTATGGTGGGGGAGGGAGCAGCTTATCACTCATTATTGCCTGTGCAAATCTCCTGCCTCTTAACATCCAAAGAATAGGATGAAATGCTTTGGTTTAACCTAGAAAAAAAATGGACTGAATAACTGAATATAGCTATATACAACTTGATCAAAACCCAATGACCTAAAAGAAAAAAAGGAAGAAAAGCGGGGGGGGGAACACCCTATCCTGGTTGGTTGGGTTTTTTTCCTGTTAATGGAAATACCCTGCATTTTCCTGCATTTGGAAGTTAACTTCACAGGGTGACCTTCCCAAACAGTAAGATGCAATGCAGCTTTCTGGATAAATAATGCCATTGCCTCAGTGTCAGGCCTCCACTCGTGCCAAATTGTCCCAGCCAACCTCTGCTGTAGGTTATTACTAAGCAGAATTAAAGAGGAACCAGTAGAAACAAATATCTGCATACTGATTGATTGGACTTCGTAGTTTGCCAAAACTTCAACTTCATTATTTTAAGACATACGAATGAAGTCTCCTATCAACACTGCTGGTTAGCTGGTGGTTTTCCATGTAGTTTGAGACTGCTTTATTTTTTTTTTAATCATTTGGCTAATACATGATGTGACCATTTGATTACAGTCAAATTATTAATTATTACCACTAAATTGTTTTCTCCCTATGATGTAATTACAGTAGCTCAATAATAAAAAATGTCAGGTTTAGGCATCCATCAGGTTCCCAGAGCAGCAAGTTTAAGCTGCGTTTCCTAAACAGCAGCAGCAGCCCAATCAAGAGGAGAATGTTGTTGTCGTACTTCACTAACACTCCTACCCCACCCTGTAATGTATACACAAACCTCAGATTAAAATACAAACAAATCTTACAGATGCCAACATCAAAAACTCGGGAAGGATGCTGGAACTGCAAAAGAACACCAGTTATTAGACAAAGCAGTGATATAACAGAAAAACACTTTTAAAATAATGCTGCCAGAACCCAGAAGCTGAACACTTCAGAAAGTCACAAACACCATCAGAAGCAGCAATCAGCTATTCTTGCTGTCACAAGCACGTCCGGTGACAACACAGGTCTGCTGCTGAAGTGCTGTAGCTTTATAGACACTGAGGAATCAGATCACTCATCCATTCAAAAAGCTTCACTGGAAACCTTTCATAACACCCTGCAAGACTCCAATATACGTCAGTGATGCCAACTGCAGCTGGGAAAGCACAGACTGCTGAAAACGGCTCAGAAAGCCTCCAGTACTAACATAGCGTAGACTGTATTAGTTAACTTCAAATTAATATCCCTACGGGATACGGCAAAAGTTTTGAATCGGTGTCATAACACTGAGTCGTTTGTGATCAGTTGAAGAAATTCACTGGAAATTCAGAGGTTTCCACTACTACTGACTGTATGAAACAAAGCAGACCATTTTTAAAGTCACCAACACAAATATAACTACTGTAAATCAGTTTCTCCTTGGTCACAGAGGAACACATCTACCAGCGTTGTTTGCATAAAACATGCTGTTCTCAAACACACTTTTCTAATATTTCTTCTTACCAGTAAAGAAAAAATTGCTTTATAATTGCATCCAACCTAACACAGAGGTAAAAGTAGTTCCTGCTGCAGTTGACCAGAAGTCATGATCAACTCTGAGCCGATACACACAGGACATACACTCATGCAGAGCGCCTTCCATGAAAACAACTTTCTGAAACCTATTACTTTGCTTCCTGGCATTTTCTAGAAATTCGCACCAAAAGTGCTGGGTTAGCAAAAACAGTCTGTACTGCACTGGATTGGCAGCATAAATTTGGATCATTACTGTAAATGTGCATCTTCCTTAATGCCTTACCTCAGGGCTACAATTCCTAAGCAAACCATAATGAAAGACCTAGCAAAGGTACGTTTAGAGTGCCAGAGCAGAGCTTCTGGAATTTAAGCGTTAAGATATGCAAAGTGACCCTTCTGATGCAAGAGGAAAACCCTAGGATAATATGCCGAGCTTCAAAGCAAACTGGCAAATTTTATACTAAAGGCAAAGGTTTGCCACAAGTAACAATGAGCAGTTTCAAAACTGAAGTATTGCATGATTGCAAAAGATTAACTGTTAAAATTTGCTCTCTTTGCTATGAATTTCAGTGATGTAGCTAAACTCTCAGGTCCTGAACTACATCCAGCAGCAGCCAGAGGCTGCATGCGCCCGTGTATGTCAAGATGAGACGTATGCAGTCTGGAATTGTCCTCCTCACTCTCAGAGAGCTGGACATCAATGCAAGGGGAAGCTGGTGCCGACCTACTAGAGATCAACTCTAACCAGCAGATGTACAGGGAGCATAGGTTACACAGAAACAAATCGATAGACTGTTAAAAACTGTTAATAGCACATTTAGTGGTTGGACAGACCATTTTGAAGAGGGAGAGGCACGGTAATTAAAAGATCAGAAAATACCGCCCCAGATCCATCAGGGAACTTTCTAGTGGGTCACAAAATTAAATTATTCCCATTATATGTCACGACACCGGCCTTTCAGAGCTAACCAGAATCTGCAATTCTTTCATTTCACTCTTCAAATAGTCCCACTTGCTCTCTTGTGTGCACAGAGAATGCAGACGGTCACAGTCTCCTGGCCCCAGCGGCTGAAAGGCACGTGGGTTTCATGCCCTAACAACACACTTGGAAAAAATCACAAAGGCTCACAGAGTATTTTATGCGCATCACATTTTAACCAGTATCCAGGTATGAACACACTAAGAAATGTATGGTGGGGTTTTCTGTTGGTTTGTTTAGGGTTTTTTTTTTTGAGAGGTATTGGTTTGGGGGTTTTTGTTTGTTTGTTTGTTTAAATCGGGCACCACTACTGGAAATTCTTTTAAGCCACCAGGACAGTACCTTCTGCTACCTACAGGCCACTGGCACAATTTAAATAAGAAGGCATGATATAATAGCACTGAAATTCCTAGAGATTATAGAATGCTGCAGAGGGTGTCAAAAGGTATCATAAGGCCAGACAACAGAAATAAAATGATTTAAGCATACGAGACCAGAAAAACAACTCCTGAAAAATATGTGACTTCTTAATGCTAAGAAGTATAATTTTGGATACTGTCTACATTTAATAAGCAATAATCAAACAGATCCAAATACAACATGAGCTTTTGTAGCTGTCTTACAAGCTACATACAGACTGAGGAACCTTTCCTGTGTTAAGGCACAAATATGTCTTCCAGTTGTATTTGGTGGGGCACACAATAAAATGCAATTTAAAGTTAGCCAGTAACAGCGTGACCTTCCTACTGAGTTCCTACTGAAATTAACGGGAGCCTCTCTGCCACATCGGAGTGCTTGGGATCAGGACCAGACTGAAAGGCTGACACAGCACTAGGGTTAAACCTAAAACGCAATGTGCCTTAGGTATTTCAAAAAAAAAAAACCAAACCCCACCATTCTTATGACAAAAAGCTAAAATTGAGATCTCATTTTTCTTAATCATAGAATGAAGAAAAGCTCAGAAATACATTTAATGTAGCAAATATTATTTTACTCGCTTCAAATTTCCAATTTGAAGATGTCCTTTCCTATAAGCACCACTAAGCCTAACCTCATAACAGACATAAAAGCCATAGCTAAGGTGGCTATTTCTCCTTACCTAGAATTCATAATGATCCCATTATTAATCCATAGTCACAGTTCAGATAGGACTAAACTCTTCTATTATTAACAGATCAACAGTGGAATATTCAGCTTCACACAATCAACTATCTCAGGGGGACTAAAGAGTTGCTCTGTGGGGTGGCTTTTTTGTGGTTTGTTGTGCTTTTCTTAAAGCATTACCATTTCCAATTAGTCAACACAATGGTGTAGACACCCTGCATTTCATAACATGCCATTATTTTTGTTAAAGATGTAAACAGAAGCAGGTGAGAGTCTGGAAACACAAGATCTATTTTACATCTAACATCAACCCCACATAAAAAAAATAGATATGGTTTTCTAAGAGAATGTGACTTTTTCTGAGGTAGGCTTTAAGATCTATACTAGGGACCAGGAAGGGGAGCAAAACAGAGTGGGGAAGAGGCAGGAACTGCTCAGAGGCAATCTGAACGTGCACAATGAAATTTCTTAAGTAATGAGAGTCCCAGGACCAAATTTCTGGTCTTAATGTTACTCTGTTAAATAAATACGAAAGCCACAGAAATTACTGTTACTTTTAAAGCAGATTTTTCATGACTTCCTGGGTTTCAGGTTCCTCTCCCTCCATTTGCTTCAAGATTCCTTATCTGAATGTGTCAACATGATCTTAACCGTCCCTGAAAGTATGTTTCAAAGTATGATACTCTAAGAAAAGGGTTTAAACCCTCCCAACACATTCAACTGAAAACTGCTATATAAAGCTCTCCTCACTTCTCCTTCACAGCATCCCTGACAGCTTCTCTAATTGGTACTGATAGGTACAGCTGAATGATAATCTGATAGGTGTTAGTACTGTATTGCCATTAACTATGTGAATATTTAAAATTACTTTCAAAATATTTATGAAAAAAGACTGAAGAGTATTGTCAGAGTTCATATTGTTGATCTTGTTACCAATTACTTATTTTTAATGCATACCACTAGGATCTAAGATTTGAAAAACTGAATGACAAAACACTGTGCAGAAGCCACGCTGCCAGGAACAGTTATCCAGAGCCATGTTTTATTTAAGAGAAAACTGTCACCCTCCAATAAAGAGAGGATTTTATTAGCAAGGTGTTTGTTATTCTATACAATTTGTACATAGTCAATGAATTAAACTGATAAAGCTACCTTGAAACGCATTATTAGGTATTTAGAGAAGCAGAGTACTCATAATGATTTACTAAATACAATACATTTACAAAAGTAGACTTTGAAATTAAAAATTAACAAGCTATTAATAGGATGAGACAGCTTGTGACTCATTGTCTAACAAAGGAAACATGTCAGGGAACAAAAAAAAAAAAAAGGAAGAATTCTATAGACTCCAAGTATGACATTTTAAAGCTATATGCACAAGCAATTTATTTTAGTTATTAAACACAACAGGGTGTCGTGTTGTCCACGAAGACAAAATCAACTAAGAGAAGAGAATATGCCAACCAGGAAAACATGGTCAACATTCAGTAAAAAGTAGCCATGTCAGAAGTCATGTCCTAAAAAACAAAGGAAAGAGGGGGAAGCTCTCTTGCACATCCTAAAGAAAGAGATCTCTGTTAAAACTTCTTCACTAAGATTTTTGCTACCACTTTCTGTATTTTCCTGAAATTTTTATCCTTGGAAATCTTTGCAGATTTCATCCGATCTAGTCCCATGTCTGCAAACCAGAAGTAAATGTGCATGCTTTGATTGTCAAGATGTACTTTGAAAACAGCAGAAATCTTGCCGCCTGGCCTTACTGTCACCGGTCTCTCTTGCCTCATGGAAAATTTTAATCTGTGTCTTGCAGGACGTAGAAGTACAATAGTTTCAAACTAAGCATTTGAATAGAGAGACTGAAGCTTATTTCAGCAATGACCCTCTAAGATTACAACAATGACAACGTTCTCCGTAAATTAAATACTTAAACTTCGCTGCTCTCAAATATCGTGGTGCTTCTAATAAAGCCCAATTTATTTATTAGGAGAAACTCACTCTTTTTAGAATGGTTTCTTATCAACCAACTTTTCTTCTCCAAACATTGTTGTGAGAAAAGCTTAAACTAAAGTAAGCGGCTGATGTTCCAGCCTCCTTTGGGCAAGGATCTGGTTCTAGCCTGACCACATCAGTATTTTGCCCAAACTCTTATTCTCACATTGCTTTCATGAGTTTAGATTATACAAATACAGCCACTAAACACCCTCATAATTTGGTATGCTTTTGGCACTCCCTTTATACCCTTCCTTGAGACCGCAGCCTCAACTCTTTCTATACACTTTTTAGGAACAGTATTTTTCCATGCCTTTAATAACCAAAAGTTATTGCAGTGATCAAATGCATGTTCCTAAAGTCCTTCGATGCCCTATAAAGGGAATATGTGAGTTTGAGGCTAATCACACAACCATTCCAGCACTCAAAGATATCATATTTGACCGCAGCAAAAAAAGTAAAAGGAATATTTGTTTTATCATAGATCAGTCTCTTACATATATGATTTTTTCCCATACAAAGAAAAGAGTACCATCTTATTTCTCCCAAAGAATTAACTTTGATAAAATTATTTGTGATGTTTCTGGTAGACCAGTTCAGTGCCAGCAAAGTTGGCCAAAAATAATGGAAAACTAGTCCAAATTGCCTAATTTGGAAAGACTGCCAAACTCTCCACAGTAAGTGGCTGACATTCTCTATTTTTGTGTCAAAATATTTATCAGTTTTCCCCAACAATAACTACATTTGATTTTTTTAAAGCTGTAGTCAACATTTGTAAAGCCCTGTACTGATTCATATGCAATGCATCTTTCATTCTGAGCAGACCCTTATTTTTTGAAGAACAGAAACGAAAAAGGTTAGTAAAACATATGTCAAAAATCCAAGCACTGTGTAGAGTATCTGCACGCTGCCTCCTATCCAGACTGCCTCCACTCTCCTTTCTTCTGCTCCACTTTTTGGCAGATTGTTTTCTGTCAACATGGACATCGGATGGAGAACCCTTCTCAGCACTGCCTTCTTGGTGCAGTGGCACCAGCTTTCAGCCAGGTTCCCACAGGAGGGCTAGAACATCCTTCTGCTCTTTTTTAACCCCCTCCATCGAACAAAACAAGATTGGCACTGCCACCTGTCTGCCACCTTTCTAAGAAAGGGACACAAAGTCCCACAAGGGATCTCACTGCTGCTGCCTCACAACTGATCACCGCTTTCAGAGAACTACTCTTCTGTTCCACACCTAAAATGTAACAGCAGCTTACAGTCAAACCAACGGGTTTGCAACTAAACGTGCCAAATGGTAGATTAAAATAACATGTTGCTGTCAAGGTGAAAGAGTTTTAAACAGCAGAACTGTTTTTAATGAAGCTTCAACATCCTTATTCTATAATTTTTTATGTTCATAACTGTTCATATTACAGCCCATCTCTGCCACCTTCGTCTACTACCATCACTCTGAGTTACTTAAGCATATTTCTACGGTTCCCTCAAAACAGCCTGCTAACACAACCCAACTTTGCCAACTAATACTATAAATACGCAAAGCAAAACTGGCACCTCTAAATCCAATTGTTAAAAAACCCCCGTCCAATACAAGCCAGGGCTCATACAAATACAATACCTTAAAATAATACTAACGCATAGAGCTCTGAATTCCTGAGATTTTGTGTTTATGAAAAAGCTTTACAAAGCAAATTTATATTCTTTCAACATAATTTTGGAGTCATATGAAGAAACAGAACCCAGCGTATGAATTTTAACAACACATAATGCACCTCACCATATCTCATCACCATCGCTGCGAAAATAAAAACTCTGCTGCTTTCTTCCATGCTGACACTGCGACTGCAAAGAAAAACTGTGGTTAAACATATACAGCCAGATCCAATCACTTTTACTGCTGTTTTTTATTAGCGGTAAGACAATTTCCCAGCAATCTTCTTCCTTTCAGAATTAAAACCACAACACTTAGACATGAGGTTTTTCTCCTCCCAAAAACTCCAGTGATAATTCATACTTAGTGTTCCCTCGGTGACATGGGAAAGTGGCGAAGATTCCACAAAGAGAGAGATAGCAAGAGCTTCCAGTCTAGAGGAATTTAAGCACGTTTTCTCCTCTTAAAAGCATTTATCAAACTGGCCATTCCAAATTAACACTCCTGAGTGAGGCTGAACATGTATCAGTCTTCTCATCTGACAGACTGTGTTTAAACGCCTCGAGTTCCTTCCACTTCTCTCTTTTCTCACTTGAGAATAACTATTCTACGAATGAGAAAAATAAATAAATGAACACATTTTCACATGCCTTCAGGGTTATAAGTACCAAATCTGTAGCTACAGGGGGAAAAAAAAACAAAACAACAGCTTGAGAAATCTGCTTTCCAGTTAATGCACGAAAAAAGTCTTGGATGATAATGTTGTTCTCCACATTTCTCAGAAGGACTGATATTAAGACCAGTATGTCAGGCTACCTGCTCCGGGGAGAAGGAAAACACATTCTGTAAAGTCACCATCAGAAAGAATGCCTTACTCTTGCTCTGCTTGAAGTTCCTCTGCAATCCGGGACCCAATCCTACTGTACAGAGCTAAGAGCTGCAGTTAGATTTAATAAATATCAGACCTAAGAGCCTGACTCTATCACTAACTCATCTCCAAGGGAAAAGACCCCTTACCTTGTTTCTCTCAACAAGAACCCAGCCCAATTCACTGCCACTGCAAGCAGGAGCTGCAGAAGGAACTGTCTTTTCTGACCCACTACATGCAAATTGAGCTCACATTCAATTTTGGAAGTAGCAAATTGAAGGAAATAAATAGGAAAAAATAGGATTATTCAGGAATTTAAAAGAAAGCAAAAATAAGATAAAACCCACTTAGGGGGTTGGGGTGGCTTTTTTTTTTTTCCTTTTTAAGCCAAAGTTTTCAGAACACAGAAGATTTACATGCAAGCATTCTTTGGGGGAAATAATGTTTTGGAATCTTTATTTTGGCATCCTGCTAAATGTTAGCCGCATACCACTTAATAATTTAATTGAAATTGACTCCAAGCAAAGCACAAAACTGACAAGTAGTACAGCAGATTGAAGTACCACTTCTATTTGTTAGCAGAAGCCTGCAGAATTTAGTTAGTCTCATACTAAACACTACTTGATAAAAATACTGGTTTAAACCAGGGGAAAAAAAACACAAACCTTAGCTACTTTTACTACACAACTCACTGACCTGTGAGAAACACTCTTAAATAATTTTTATTAGTAAAATTAGTGTAACACACTTTTTTTTCCTTTTAAAAATCCTGAAAATTATGCAGACATGATATTCTCAAGGAGTAAATGAATTGATTTTACCTTAGATAAACTACTTCTTAGAAAAAAATAATTTTTTATAACCCCCTCAAAGTATTTATTGTGAATTCACACAGATCTTTTCGTTGTAGTTAAAATCCTGCTACATTGTAGCTGGGATTTAAGAGGACGCCTTTCTACTTTTGGTAAATGCGTCATCTAATGAACTTGATCTGTCTAATCTAAGAGAAGAACTGAACCTTATCAGCCAGAAGAAATCAGCAATAATTTAATTTTATCCTGCATCAAGGCATCTATGGGTGGCAGGAGAGAGAAGCATTATGTATAGCAGTCCTGTGCCTCATATCTGAAGTGTCTTTTTTTGTCTTAGTCCTTTTCGAGTAATGAAACCAACTTTATAGAAACATTAGTTTCCTAAAAGTATTTAAGGAGGGCAGTAGAAAGAGGAAAGCATTAAAAAATTTATCAATTCATTAATTCATCACTGACCGGAATTGGAAATCGGTATTTCCATCAAGCGTGTCAACAGAGTTGATCTTTTCTTTTTCTTTAGGTCACTTACAGCATCATCCATTATTGGGTTAGAACGTACACCTACTAGTTTCAAACAGAACATGAACATAGGTATATCATGTAAATGGTCATACTATATGATTACATAAATGCTAGAATGAAAGCAGTTTTGCTATTGCCTATGCTATTCCTCTGGATGTTCACAGTGTGTACCAAGTGTTTTTCAAAAATCAAATACAGTCAGAGCACGTGTTCATAAAGTTGTTTACTCCGAAGGGATTATGATCCACTGGTGGAGTGCGAAAAAACACGTAGGAGTTGCTGGTAGCTGCAGATACTTTCCAGAGACTCCTGACAGCAGCAAAACTCACCAGAACTCTGTCAAAATAATGCTGGTGCTACTGGAGGAAACTACCTGCAACAGGAGATGAAGGTCCTAGACCAGAAAATGGTGTAAAAAAGCATTATCAGAAACCTCCTACTCTTCAGCAGCATTGGAATATTGAAAAACGCAAGTTAGTAATACCTGGGAATCAAGCACGTGGTATAGACCATAAGACAGCTCATAAATCCCAATGTAATCAAAGTAATGGAGGCCGCAAGCTAGGCTTTTCACAACACATTGGTTGGAATCCCGTCAGGCATCTCTTTTTCAGCACTTGTGCCTAACACCTGTTAGTTGCTTCGTTTAAGGAAACTATTGCAGTACTACAGTGATACTAAGGACTCAAACAAGACATAAAAAGCTTTGAGTTTTCACTGTTGTTCCGAGATACTGCAGTAATGAACCTCGGTTTCTCAATTTCATATTGGGGCTAACTAGTATGGCAGCACGTCATTAGTTATTTTCTGATAAACGTTTTAGAGTGAGGATTACAGTACCTTATTTACTGCATACCATATTGTTTGCATCTACATGTACTACTTGCACAGGCAAGTTGCCCAAAAACCTACCTTCAAAGAGCTAAATTCAATTACTGCCTTTTTTTACATCATTGTACAGTTAAGACAAAAGTGGTGAAGAGGCTGTCAAATCTAGACTAAAACACTATTTCTACAGTTTGATAAATTCTGTTTATGCTCACACTACCCAGTCAAATCATGCTAAATTGCAAAGGATGAATGCTGTCTGTAATCAGAATGAATTTCACATCGGAATGTATCTCAAGTTATACTAAGATACCAAGACAACAAGTATACTATGAAATTGGTTTTCACAACAGGTTAGTAGAATACATGATAAAATGAAGTTATACAATGCATTTTTGAAAAATTAATACAAACTTTCAGCACAAGGATACCAGTAAGTCATAAGTACAGTAGCAAATCAACGAAAGAATGAAAGATTGAAGCTGCTTTCACAAAGCTGCAGATTTCAAGAGGTTTCAGATAGGATGTGGCACAGATAGTGAGACTCAGGTGTGTTTCAACTCCATAAAAATCACACATTCCATTTTCCTTCCAAGAAGCTTTCCTCATAAGACGTTTTTCCGATTCCTTTCAGGGCCCAGCTACTTCACTGCATTATCCCACACTTCTCCTCTCTCCTGCAGCACCCCATGCCCTGGGGCTGCCGGACACCTTCTCTTCCCCTGACCTCAGCTGCTGAACTACACAGCATCAAGTGCAGTCAGGAGAGAACGCTCCACTCCAGCATCCTTTACGCTCTCCTATTTATATTCACGCTTCTAAAAGGTATTTCCTGAGCATAGAAAAAAGAATCAGCATGACCTTAAAGTTGTTTTATGCACGGGCATCTACTGGAACGAGCAGAAAGCAACCTTACTCAACATGGCTCTTAAATTATGCAGCTTTTGCTGCTGCAGATAGTAAATCATTCATAAGTTTAGCATTAAGGAACTGGAAATGAATTATGAGCTACAGTGTGCTCTGATACACCGTAACAATGTGTGAGCAAAACTGTTATGAAAATATTCATACATTTTTCTGTTTAAATACTAGACACTGAGTGAATAGTCCAGAAAAGACTTATCCCCCCTGTAACCAAGGCAACGGGAGCTGCCATGCAGCTTGATTCTACTATGTTTCAGTTCTGTATTTTCAGTTTTTCTGTTGTAAAAAGGAAAAGATGCCTGTGTTGTATTGGCATACATACACATGCTTACAATTTTACATATAGTTATAAAAAATGTGTATGTATACACATACATATATTTATACACACAAATATAAGTATATAAATGGAAATCAGCAGGGTTGAAGTTATAAATTTTTAAGTCTTAAATTCAAAAGCTTAACTAAATGAAAAATTAAGATGTTTTGTATTTGCAAGTAGAGGCTCCAGTGAAGCTCATCTATCAAAAAGATATGGATCCATGTTTACTAACGTATTTATGATGTTAAATTATAAAATCCTTATGCGGTAGTTAGAAAAAACTCATGCCAAGTGTTCAAATTCAGTGGGACATGGGTACAGACTCCCAGATATTTTATATAAATAAAACTCAGTAGTGCATGGATGAAGGAAGGAGCTCATAGCAGCAATTTGTTAGCGCTGAACCTCCAAAAATATTTAATAGTGTTTAGGACAATCTCTCATAGAACTTTATGTCATTTCTCCCACACAAAGATTGCTTTTTAGGCTGATAAATACATTTGTGGAGAACAAAGCGTTTGTTCCTTTTGAAGAGGGCTATGCCTTCACCCTAAATTACCCATACATTTATCAACTTTGATATATCATACCTATTTTTTCCAGGATACATGGAAAACCATTTTCAGCGAGTGACTAATACATAAATACTTTTGATAGTTGCTACTTCATTCTTCTAATATTATTTTTTAGGAAGTTTTTCTGGCATAGTGAGAATTACATTAAAACACTCCTTATCACTCTTCATTTCTGTAGAACACGCACACTTCAACTTTTACCACATGCTAATTAATAATTATTTTGTGGAAAACCTCCAGAAGAAGATGTTGCAACATGTATCTCATCTATTTATTTACAAAGCCTGCAACACTATAATATTCCAGAGACACTTACAGATTAGACATATACCACCAGTGAGTCATCGCAGTATCTGCATTCATTGGTATTTATAACAAACAACGGCAACGCACAAAAGCCCCACACGAAAACAGACAGATATCACAGACAGATCATAATGGAAGAAAAAGATGATCCTCAAAATTACAGACATCTGTTGGACAGGTATTACTGAATCAAAATATGATACAATACAAAAAGAATCTGTTTCCATGCAAGTCACAAAAATATGTTGGAATGAGAGATGTCTGAATAAAATGTATTTCATTCAAAACGTTCAGACTTCAAGATGAAACCCAGGAACTCTGCTGACAAGCAAGTAAAATGGCTAGTAATAGTTACAGGCTAATACTGCTGCAATATAGTAATAATCCTTTACCTTGCATAGTGTTATTTTATTTCATATATTATATTCTATAGTTCATCTCCCCCTTCATTTCCTGTAGTTTTTTCTCTTTGTGCTTCTTTTGCTGGTACTTTTCCGAGTTCTCTAAGAACATGAAACACTACGGGACTATGAAATTATTACTATGATTGTCATGTTTTTGTTTTCCTTCATATATTAAAAATCCAAATCTATAAAGACAAAATATTACACTCACCAACATCACGTATATCGACACAATAAAATTCGTAATTTAAAATTAGATTTAAACTATTGTAAAACCTGGATTTAGAGGAGCCCTGTATATCCACAATCACAACATACAATAGAATCATTATGGCTGGAAAAGACCTTTAAGATCATCAAGTCCACCTGTTAGATAACTCTACCAGGCCCACTTCTAAACCATGTCCCTGGAAGTATAGTATCACACCCTGAAATCAAATTAAAAGGTGTACTTGTGTGACATTCAAAATTACTGATCAACTCTCAAAAGAGAAAACTAGAATCTTTAAGGACTGATCCAAGTAGACTGAATATATATAATGTACAGTAACTTCCCACTTACCTTGAAAATAGTTTTTATGTATAATTTGTAAGAACTCTTCTTAGCCACATTTTAAGAATACATGAGCTGACATTAATCAAGGTTATCTTAACTGATTTTCCAAGGAGCTATGCCAGTTTATACATGATAAAGACCTTGTATTTTACATTTTACCTCTGTGAGAATGACCTGTTTTCTAGTGTTTGGATATGCCACAGTCTACCACAGGTCAGAATTCGTAACTAGAGCTGCCCAGCATGAAGTCCACAAAACAATGGGTGTCACGAAGAAGCTGTCAGGTTTTGTTTGAGAAACAACAACTGCTCTCCATTGACATTCTTTCCACAGCATACCTGCACTCTCAAACCACTGACATGGAAACCTCATTCGTGAAATCCTAAACCATCTGGACTCAAAAGAATATACTACACAAGTGGATTAGACTTCTTCAGAACTGGTTAAATTCATCAAGCTTTCAGAAGTGCAGTTTTTTTATAGCATAGTCTTTTTCTTTTTCCATGTTTGCAAAGGTAAACCTACTTGTTTATACAGAACTGTCATGATGGACTTTGATCTTTGTATGTCTCAAGCTTCATTTGCTGTAGCCATGGTGAAAATGCAGCAAAGAATCAAACCCTCAAGTTTTAATTTCTATTCTGACTGCAAAACTATCCCAAAATTTGCTAATCCACATAAATTCTGAAAGTGGTATAATCATCACAGAACCAGGGAACTGCACACAAGCCTTCATTTAGCCTGGAGCCAGAAAACTCAGGGAAAGCATCCATTACTTTGACACTCCTTACAGTGACAGAAGTATGATGGTAGCAGTCTGGGCACTAGAAGCAAACTTTAAAAAAAAAAAAAAAAAGAAAGAAAAAAAAAACCAACCCAACCATGTTCTCTAACAGGTAGAAGTCAAAACTTGGATGCCCAGGATGTTTTGGATGCTTGGGAAGAGACAGTCTGCACCACAAAAAAATCTCCATCAAATAAAATTATTATTGACTGGAAAGATCCACAAGCATCAGCTTTGAGAAGGTTCATATTTGGATTTCCTCATGGAAGGCTACACTCAGTTTAGATTGGTCTATCCAACTTTAATGGACTTGGGGGGGGGGGGGGTGGGAACAACACACATTGTAACATTTCAGGAATAAAGTGAAACTCCAGGTACCCTCCACGCAATTGCCCAGGGGGTAGTATTCATGTGTTAAGACACTGAGCAAGGTCCCCAAACAAGGATTGAGCAAGGTGCTCTGCCTAGACAGTGAAAAACAATTCCTGCCCTTAAGAATGTAAACAGAAGAGAACTAAAGAGAGAGAAAATAAGTATCAAAATAAGAAGCAGCTAGCAGGTCAAGAGCACAGCAAAATCTCAAAACAATGTTCAATTTGCTAAAGCCTGCATTTCAGAAAGCACTGGGCTCTCAAGAAGTCAATGGGAACTTAAGTATATTGGTCCAAGGTAGGACTTGACTTCTTTTCTCTGCAGGTCTGCCCCAGCAGAGCACTATGTGTGCCTGAAGAATAGCTCTAACTATCCTGCTCTCAACTGACAGTGTTCAGTTAAAAATGCAGATGAAAGGCCAACCTTGCGTTACTACTGCGGAAGTCTTTCCACTGTACACACACTTTTTTAGCCTTGAACTGCTTAGTAGCTCCCTAGTGTTCAATAAGCTTATGAAAGGCCAAGAGCATCCTAGAATCTGAGAAAATATGTTTATTTTTGTAAAAACCCTAAGAATTATGACTTGTAGAATCCATTCATATCCTCTTGTTCCCTTCTACCCTTTTATTTCTCTAGATTGAGGACCTATCCTCTTCTTTTCTTGTATCTTCTCCTTATAACAAAAAATCTGACATATGATACCCTGAAGTACGGTCTCCTTATTAATTACATCAGCCATGCAATACTAAATGCCAATTGTGCAGCCCGTTTACATAAAACAGGATGCGTGAAGATTCACAAATAAGGCCACCCTGGAGACAGAAGTGCTATGCTAGTCATACGTATTGTATAAACCAGCCTCTGTTGCCTTTTCTAAATTTTATTTGTGGAAGACTTATTTTTCTGCATCCTTAATAGAATCCCAGCGTGACCTCGGTTGGAAGGGACTTGAGGAGCTAATTCATGCCTAGTTAGGCAGGATGAAACTCATTCCCGTGAAGGAAACAGGCATATATTTTCAAAATTTTTAATCCTGTAGCTTCTTTTTAGTTTAAGAGGTAATAGTAACTCTTAAAAGCTTACCCAGTATTGCAGAGGAATACACTGTTTCACCAAGAAGCACGCATGTTACTATAGGCATTATACAACCAGTATTCCACAAAAGAAACGCCTCTTATCCTAGCAAACAACGAAACTGGGATTATTTATGTTTACGGCAAGGGTGCTGCACGAATTGCAGTGGTGCAGTGAAGGGTTTATGCCAGCAGTGAGAGAACGCACAGACTTCCAGAACAGAAAGTTTGGGACTTAAAATTTCACTGCCTTGAACAGGGAACGAAACTCTAATGGCAAATGATCCAGGAAGCATCCATGTATAAAAAGAAAAGGAGGTTGGTCAGCAAGCAGTGTGTACCCAAATTAAGATGTATATCCTTAAAGCTGAAATTTGGATTGGAAGGAAAATAAGAAAATGGAGGACAAGAGTCAGCCAGCAAATTTGGATTCAGAATACAGTATTCTCAGCTCCGCACACCAGTATTTAAGCCCTCCCCTCAGGATGAAGGGTACTGTTCTAGGTCAAGCTCTAATTCCCTATATGTTGTCTAGACTCTGAAGCTGTACGTGTAAGACTACCATTATCCATTAGCCTCAAAAAATGCTGAAGCAGAAACCTGAGAAACCGAAACAATGCCACTGTATTGCAAACATCTACAAAATCAAAACCCAACATCAAATAAAAATTAACAAAACACACAGCAAGGGTTAATATAGATTTTCATTCACTGAAAGGAAGCAGATAGAAAATGAAGAGCGATACTGACAGTAACAATTATCTGGTATCTTGGTGATAAAAAAAAAAAGCAGAACTCATCTTTCCTGAAGGATTAGAAGCCACATCACTGGCAGCAGCACAAGCCAAAGCCAACACAAGAATGTCTTTAATTGATTAACTTTCTGGTCCTATTACTTTGAAACTCTCACAAATTTATTATGGAGTATAACCAGGAGGATATAGTTAAACACGAGTTAATCAACTCATGATTCCCCTCACAGGGAAAAAAAGACACACAGGTCTTTTCTGCAGTTTTCAGGCCTGTCAAAGATCATTAATCCCAGATTCAGAATCCTCCAGTAGGACCAATTGTGCTGCAAACCTCATTTTAGTGAGAGTTTTAAGAGATGGGTCACCTACCCTCTCTTCATGCAAGTATATTTTCTTACACAAAAGTTCAAAGCTAATCACGGTTTTAGTTTGTCTTTACACTGATACTGAATATATTCATTAGTCCATTATCTCCCAACGCAGCAATTTCAAGAAGAAATTGTATCAATTGCCTATTCGTGCAATGTACCCTTTTTATCAGACTAATGAATTATCCAAAATTTCTGTTCATCATTAGACACTGATCCTGAATTTTTTACACAAGAAGAAAAACCTGACAAACCAGAGGAGTGATGCCAGAAGACTAAAGTAAAGGAAACTCTGATATATTGATTATATAGCTCATTAGTCTAAAGCCATACACATTTCACAACCTCCAAAATCACTGAATTTTTAAGCCTACTTAAATGCTTCTGAAGCCTAACCTTGAGTTAAATCTTAAATTCATCTGCATTTCATTGTATTGCTTACATACAGTTTGATTCAAAATTCTTCCAAGACCAAAGCTTTGCATTTATTTAATAATACACAGCCATATTCTCTATTATTTCCTATTAGCAATATATCTATGGTATTATCTTCAACCTGAAAGCCAATTTGGATTTCACTGAAAACAAAGCAGTAAGAGGCAAAGATTACTTTCTCTGCACTAAATTAGCTGGTACAGTACTTTGAAGTACATCCATTTTCCCTATCGACATTGAATGAGTAAAAAATAGAACATTCACAAGACTTACAAACACTAAGGAGGACGCCTATTCAACAATAAAACATCCATTGGTTTCGGCCAACAAAGCTTCCTTAAGCTACAAGTGCATCAAATTTCCTGATACCTCTGGGTTTCACTAAAAACACAGAGCCTCTTATTTTGCATAGCGTGTACAAATATAATACCAGTAGAAAACACAAAGTTAATACTATTAACAGTGTTTGCTTCTAGTGCTCCACCACTGGCTCTGAGGCAAATACATCCAACAGCCAGCCTGCCTTCACCCTGTGAAGGAGCAGCTTGCCAGTTCCCATAGCCTGTCTTCCCAACACTCACTTTCTGCTCATTCACCAGCTCTACACCAAAGACAGGCATACTTGTTGACTTGAACTAAAATGAGTTTAGGGTATGACTAACCCATCAGCAAAGAACTCTTCAATTTCAGCAGTACTGCACTGCCATACTAGTTACACAACAAAACCACAGAGAAAAATAGAAAGGCTTTTTCTTCCCTTCCGCGCTGTGTAATTTTTGTTTCCTTAGGGTGACACAGCACGAACACAAGACACCTAACAGGTCTGAAGAC
Source organism: Charadrius vociferus (assembly GCF_000708025.1). NCBI lineage: Eukaryota > Metazoa > Chordata > Aves > Charadriiformes > Charadriidae > Charadrius > Charadrius vociferus. The sequence goes on from NW_009649570.1 coordinate 4,207,729, forward strand.
AGTGTGAATTAATTTAAACACCAACGCTCTAGTACTCAGCACTGGTGACTCCACACCTTGAATACTGTGTTGAGTTTTGGGCCCCTCACTACGAAACACTGAGGTGCTGGCACAAGTCCAAAGAAGAGCACCGAAGCTGGTGAAGGGCCTGGACTACAAGTCTTAAGGAGAGCAGCTGAGGGAACTGGGGTTGTTCAGCCTGGAGAAAAGGAAGCTGAGAGCAGACCTTATCACTCTCTATAACTACCTGATAGGAGGTTCTAGAGAGGTAGGTGCTGGTTCTTCTCCCAATTAACAAGTGACAGGACAAGAGGAAACAGCCTCAAGTTGCCCCAGGGGTGGTTTAGGTTGGTTATTAGGAAAAGCTTCTTTCCCGAAAGGGTTGTCAAGCCTTGGAACAGGCTGCCCAGGGAAGTGGTTGAATCACCATCCCTGGAGGTATTTAAAAGATGTGTAGACGTGGTGCTTAGGGACATGGTTTAGTGGTGGACATGGCAGTGTTAGGTTTACAGTTGGATTTGATGAACTTTAGGGCTTTTTCCAACCTAAATAATTCTACGATTCTACAGGGTAACAGCATCAACTGGCATGCCAATAATGACATAGGCCAAGGAAAAACAGGTATCTGAGAGGCTTGCGGTTGTATGGACATCATCACCAGTATCACCTTACAGTCAAAATCCAGGTTCCTCCAAAAAAAAAAAAGAAAAATTCAAACTGATGAGATCCAAGTCAGACAGTTTCATCTGAAATGAGGAAACTTTGGCAGACTTTGTTTCCACTCATTCTTTAGCTGTTACTGGCTTGCTTCCAGATATCATCAGCCAAGTTGCATTTTTTTTTAATGAAAAAAAGTTACACCAACAGGATCAGAACTAATAATAAATGGCAGAAGCTAAAAGGATGCAAAAGCAAAGCTAGTAGAAGGAATGACAAGGAAAATAGAGGAATGCAGTAAACAAATTTTAAAATGTGCGGAAAAAAACAAATGACAACACCTGAAGACTGTACAAAGGCCATACACAGGTTCTGATTCTGCAAGATGTAGCAACTGCTACTTGACTTCCGAGGACTGAATTCAGTGTATCCAATCTGCCTTCCTGCATGGCACAGGCTGGAGATTTCACCCGTTAAATCCTGCATCTCACTTCCCCAGAAGCTATGTATTAAGTCGTTCAATAAGACTAGAAAAAGTTTTGAGCTGTACTCAGCAGGAGAATACAGTATATCCAGCCTTCCTGGCCAGGAAAGACACCTGAGATTCTTCCAGCGTCAATGGAAGACCAAATCCTGCATCTCCTCTCTGTCCCTTGAACTCGTACGTGTGCACCAAAGTCTTTACATAACATTACTGGGTTACATGCCCTCCTCCAACACTTCTGAAAAAGGGTATTTTTCCAGAGAGCATGTACACATGAACACCTCCTGATTCGTTCTGAAGTTGAGCCAAGAAATAGGGAATAGGCCACAACTGTCCAAATTATTCACACAGCGTATTTTCTGGCACAGCTGCAGAGCACACAGAGAGCGGGCTGCAGGCTGGATGAATGGTTCTGGTAGTAGCAACCTTCAATCACCATTTTCCTAGAGCTATTCTTAGCCCTTCCTCTGTTACCTTACAAATCCTTAAATTTAGAGGATTACAACATTGCAGACTGCGCATCCATAATGAACGTAATGGAAATTTGCACAAAAGTAAGTGGTCCCAAAATTAGAGCTTAAATCAACACTGGATACAGATGTAAATGGTAAGTCAATAATGTTGGAAGGGAAAAAGTGTTTAAACATGTTCATATACTGCATATGATATTTTTTCTGGTTTTCTTAATGAAACATATCCTAAATATCCATAATATCCTAACACTAATCCAAAGAAACATCATTCCCAGTGTCTCAGCCAAGCTTTAAGTGTGTATTAACACCTCCCTGTTTCACGGTAATTGCTTTAAGGGCAGTCATTGAAAATTGCAACGCAGTGCTTGGCAAAGATCCATGCTGGCACCACTGGCCATGCCAGGCACCATTTCACAGATCGTGAAGGACTTCAAAGACCTGGGAAAGGACCTAAAGGTCTACTCAAATTTTCTCAGACAATTTTTCTGTTCCTGAAGTGGAAGATTTTTCATAATTGTCATCTTATTTGCTTTATCTCCTACGCTTTTATCATCATACGCCATTTATTTTCCTCTGCCATCTCCTTTTTCCATTTCTGAAGTCTTAGGGAGCCCTGCCTACGTCAGCTAAATGAAGAGAATACTGAGAGGTCATCTGATTACCAAACGTAAGCATTTACTCACTAAGAAGGAGATCTGGTTGCAAGACCTTTTCAACCTTGCTGATAATAACGCAATAGGATCCAGCAGCTAACAATTAAAGTTAGATTGATTCAACCTTCAAACAGTCTGCAATTTCCTAGCAGTGACTGCAGCTGAACCTTGGAACTGTCTACTGGGAAAGACAGAGGGCAAAAACACAAGGCTTACCATCAGGCAGAATCTTTGTCACATGATATTTTTGCAAAGTGAAGACTTTGATTTACCTTTGGAAGAATTTATATAAAGGTTGTGAAATGAACAGCATTTCTTTCTGGGGTCTACATCTCTTGATTTACTAATATTGTCCTTCACTCTCCTTTGTGAGCCACACGGAGAAGGTGGTACCTCTTAATACCCAAACCGTGTTCCTCAGACAAACACTCCCAGATGACCTGCAGAACGCTTCAAACAAACATATAAACAAACATGGATGACTTGACTCAAGTAAAGCAGATTGCCAGATCTGATGTAGGAACAGATTATTTCATCCAATTGGACTGCTAGATCTTTGTTTTTCATTTTTGTGTGTCTTTGGCTAAGGAGTAGGGAATTGAATAAAGGATTATTTTGTTTTTCTCTGTTACATGGATTGTCTAAGGCTATCGCACTCAACAGATAGGCCCTGAGCATTCCTACCAACCCATTTCTCCTGGTTTCTAATCACACAACTGTTCAGTCTAATGCCACTGTGGTCAGTATAGTACCTGCCTGAACACAAATTGGCACTGATTTACTGATTTGCAGGAGATAAAGCTAGAGCTTCAGTAATCCCATTAGACCCCAAAATCACAAAAAAAGAACATTCACCTGCTTTCACATCTTCAGAGGGTTACACATAAGGCATGAGTCAATCAAAAATTGCACATGTAATATGAATAAAGCTTAACCTGGACAAAATATTGGCATTTAAAGAAACAGTGATCTACAGCAAACAGGAAGAAAATAATAGGTAGAAGAATATTCTGAATAATAACACATTAAACTTACCTACATTCATCTTCAAAAGCAATTTCAAAGATGGGAAGCTCTAGTATTCATGTCCATAAACTCTTATTTCTCCATTCCAAACAGGAAATTCTCCATCTTTTTTGATCTAAAACCTTTTCTCTAGAGGGAAAAAAGATCCTTGTAGGAACCTGCTTTTAAAAGATAATCCAGGGATTCTATTTTGTAAAAATAGAGCTGATTTTCAAAAGAGGAAGGAGTCTGACTTAAATTACTCAACATCTGCAACTGCAGCTCTCCCCCAGGCATCTGATTAAGCATCTATGGAAATTAAGTAGGCACTTCAGCATTCTGCCAAACTGGACTGAAAAACATGCTTCAATACTGATGATTCCGGGTTTCTTCTTCTAAACAGTTCAGATCTTAAATACGTTCCACTATAAAACACAGTCAGATTTCTTGCTTGGCGTTCAAATTTAGCCCACAAATCTTTGGCAACTTTTTTCAGGGCAAGGACAGTATCTTCCTTCCTTCTGGCCGGAGTTTGCCATAACTCCACCAATTTTCAGTCCCACATTGCTACTACAGAAGTAACTACCTTTTGAGGGCTGATCAAGTACATGACATATTTTTTAATAAAAAAAATTATGCAGAACTCCAGTCCTGCACTAAGCTTCTGGCTGCAAGGTCCATAAGAAAATGAGGGAAAAAGTCTTGAGATACAGTTCAAAATTAAGTGTGCAATACCCTCTCAGCGTCTGATACCTTTCTATCAGAATCATACATGAAATTTAACTTTTGCTTTGCAGTTCTTCTCTCATGACTAAAGGTGAATTATATCAAAAACATATTTTAAAGCTGTTTAAGACTGCTTTCCTTTTATGAAACAAAGTTCACCTACATAGCCCTACAAAGCTGCGTACTTGAATTAAAGCAATTTTTTTCCTGAAAAGTGCATCAGAGCCAGAGTCTGATGGTGTTTATTATACCTTTTTTTTTCCTTTCTTAAAGGAAAATTATTTTATATAACTTCCTTTTTAAAATTTCTTGTTCTGAAAACTATTATTAACATAAATACTTTATAAAGACATTAAATACAAATGTCTGTGATAGTGAGCTACCTACACGCTTAATTTCACTTTCAAATTTTGCTAAATAGCTACTCACATGTGAAAACTTAAATACAACTCAAGTACAGTCATGATGTCACAACAAGTTCTCATGATTACAATTATTCCTACATACTTGAGGTGTTCCCTGGAAAAAAAGATGACCTCTGTCCTCCTATCTTTAAGGCAACAATATTATGTTAGCTTAGGCTCTGTATCAAACGATCCTCATAAATTAAAACAAGAAATTAATTTTTCAAAAATGAGCACAGTTTACACTGTGCACAATATGCAAGCAAAACAAAAACATGCCTGTTACAATCCCATTCTAGATGAACTCTAACATTTCTTTTCCATATCCCTAGCAAGGCTAAATGCCTCGGAGACCAACCAAGTATTAAGTTCCTCTTTCAATGACAGCTAGTGATGCAAACTTCACTATAGACTGAACATTTCTAGATTAGAGTCAAGGAAGTGTGAACGTGTACTTACAGAACCAGAAAAAAAAAAAACAAAAACCAACAATAGACTTTTGCTTACAGGGTCCTGTCAAAGCTGGAAAGCGTGGTTTTAAATATTGTATACTGGACTCAACATAGGAAAAAGCTAAGTGTATACATCAATTTATTTAAAATGTAAACACTGAGGAATATTGTCAGAATAACACAGAAATGAAACTGAATTGCAGAAAGGCTTAGGGAATCAAATGGTACACAGTGGCTTTGGTATGACTGATTCCTGACAACATGAAATACTGTATTCTCCAACAGTAACAGTATGAGAATCAAAGTACGAGAAATAAGTCTCTTCTACTCAGTCTGCTTTTACATTAACATTCAAACACACTACCTTTCATGATCAAGATGTTGTGTCTACCTAAATGCGACCAATTTTCTTTGTTTTTGAAAAAGAAAACAATTGTGCAATGCTGCTCATCCCAAAAATCATCACTTGAAATGAAGAAACATGAAAATAGAACAAAGAATAGTAATAATTGCATTGTTTAATTATTTTTAGCCTGTTAAATAAAGCTAACATGACAATAACAGATGACAAACATAGGAACCCTTCAACAGGCTAAATGGTGATTTGCCATGGCCATTAGATTAGAATTTCATTGAAAGAAGTCATTTAACTCTCTTTATGTCTCCTTCCCACTTCCTCACAGTCTCCAACTGACAAGACCCACTTTCCCCCTGTCCTTGCACTTACACAGGTGCGGTCTATACTGACTAACCTGTACGTATAACATCTACGCAACTGTAACGGCTAAGCTTCAAGGTGTGAACTACTAGTGCATTCACAGAAATCAAAATCCATTTATAAGAAAGTCCCAACAAATCACTAGAGGTATCTATGACTGCTTTGTTTGCTGATAAGAAAAAACAAAGCAAGATTTTTCGGTGAAGACAATTTGCAATACAACAAAAATTCTCACCCACATCTACAGCAAATTTCTGCATAAGTCATAACAGTACTGTAAGTGAACAGTCTTCATGAATTCAAGTGCAAAACTGCTAAATTATCCCTACTTACCTTTCCTTCCAAGCGTAGTAGCTACTTATTTTTTTCTCTCAGCCAGTCAACCTCACACAGTTTTTCTCACACCATTTATTTTTCTTATTCTGAAACACCTCATAAAACAATTAATCATAGAAAGTTATCTAAAGCATTTTAAAGACTTCTCTAAAAGAATCCAGAAGCATTTTAACAAGCTTGGCATTTCTGTCAAAAAATAACGTTTATCGAATCACAACTGCGTATATTTAATTGTCTAGAGAACATTGTGGAAAAAACCCAAATGTATGTCCCAGTTCAACTAAAACTCAGCACAATGTGGGTCTACCTTTGTCTTAAACCTGCTGTAGGTCATGATGAGTCACTGTTTTCTGGAAGAGCAGCCAGAGCACAACCTGCAACTTGTCAGTGGGCTGAAATGTGATTAAGTTATCCAAAGCTTTTCTCTAGCAGGAAAGTCTTCCCTTACGCAGAATTACCACATGAATGCATTCACATAAAACAACATTTCCAATGGAAGTATCATTTAACCTCCACATTGAAAGCAAAGCATAAAAAGAATAAAAGGTTCCCACTGCAACAGCAATGAATTTGTTTTTCTGGTTTTAAGAGTAGCTTTGGGGAACTAATAGTTACACTGATTTTCAGTCATATTCTGCCTCTTCCTTTCCCCCAGGCCTTTCCCTCACTTTTGAATTAAGGACTGGCCTTGAGCTCAGCCAGTAGTCAAAGTTTAATACATCCCCATAGCCCTAATTACATGGGCCACTGCACACTATCTAACAGGAGAAAACATCCTGAGTGTCTAGTATGTATGAACCATTACCCATCTTCCTTGGTATTTTTCTAAACATCAGGCTATTGAATTATCCTACTGAAATTGCACAGAGGAGAACACAGTCATAGTCATGCAACTGGAGATACAGTAATTAGATCACATACATTTCCTGTGCCCTTTAGTGTTCCCACTTTGACAACAGTATCAATTCCAGAACTGTGCAGCTACCCACATATTCTGTAATCAGCAAAACCCAAGAGTTGTCTGTCCTGTTCTCTGCCCTATGGAAAGCCAACAGCAAAACAAAAATGCATGCTGAATGATCCAGTATCAGTCCTGTGAAATATTAATAAGCACAAAACAACTAGCCAAAGACAGAAAAGAAGGGAACTAAAATATACTAGCAGCAGAATTATGTAAATCCTTCTCCCTTTAACAAGAAATACAACAGTAAGCTCAGTCTGTAAACGAGGAAAGGGAACTGCAGGTATCTTTTACAGATTCCGTCATCTCTTATAACATTCTCTCTCAGGTACCTGATCAACTTACTAGTGGTACGTTTATCTTACTAGGTAAACTCAGAGCTGTTATTTTCAATGTGCATTTAATGTCAAAGATTGGTGCTGTTACCTGAAGTCTGAAAAGGGGCTCGTATGTTCAAAAGCCTGTTTATTTCTCCTCCCCACCTCAAGTCTTACCAGTTCACTTAGTATAAGCTATATCTTCCACATCCAAGTCCCCCCAGATCTTGCTGCATTCGTGCGCCGCTCTGAGCCATTTCTGACTACTACTGTCATGGAATGTATCTGGGTTTGGCTTCCATGATATTTTATGAAAAGCATGAATTAATTATGCTTTCTTAAAGCTTGTTCCATGATGGTTTTGCTAGACGCCTCCCAGATTTTACATTAACTAAAACAATAAAAAGAAACCCAAATATATTCATTTTCTCTGTATTTTTCACGATTCTGTATGTATTTCTTACATCCTTCCCACTGGCCTTTTTTTACAAGATAAAAAGAGATCTACACAGCTTCGTTTCATTAAAGCTATTTCATACTTTTTAACATCTTTTGTCTAGGTCTACTATATTCCTTAGTCATTCAGAAATTCATAAAGATTTAGATAGCACATTTAAAAAATACCTTTGTGATTTTAACATTCTATATAAAGTATAAAATCTCCTGGACTCTGTACTAGAAGAACAAGCTATCTGAGTCTCTATTTTTCTGATGCTGATGTTCTTCACCTGCTAAAAGAAGAATAAAACTCGTTACCCCTCCTGCTTAATGAATTTAAGAAGAACAGGGTAAAACACTGTAATTTTGGGGGCTGGCACTGTTAAGAGTTTCAAGACAATGTTATCTCAGAGGCTCTTTCTGAACCACAAAAGCTGACAAACTTTCCATCCACTTACCAAAATAATGGCAGTTTCCACTTCCTAAGAAGTTAAACAATAAAACATACCCTTTTTTTTTTTTTAAAGTTAGCTTGCACTTCAGGATTTTAATGAAAACAGAGGAAGATGTACAGATTCATTAATGCTTGCAACAAACAATTTTGCTTAAATTGCTACCCTTTTCCATAAGCCTGATGCTTTTATCTGCTATTCTTTAATCTTCATAATCCAATCCATTTTGTTGAACTACGTTTTAAAAATTCTCTTCCTCCCACTCATTTTATTTATTATTTCCCGGATCCCAAATATACTGCAAACGCACCCCCACCCCATCAGCTAGCTTTTTCAGCATCAGCAAGAGAAGCAAAGTTGAGTCATGCAGCAGGCTCCCTGCACTGCACAAGTTTCACGTTGAGGCCCTGTTCCTCTTCTTCATGACCACTAACGCGCTAGGAGAAAGCTACTTTAGACATCTTCTTTCTGTCTGTAATCTGTCAAGATCTCCACTCTCAGCTGGACACTTACAGCTCTCAAAGGGAGCGATGAAAAGCAGAAAAGCCACTTTAGAAGGTGAAATTTTACTGAATAAAACCATCGCCAAGTCCACCTTGGATCATCTTCAGAATGCAGTGCAATGCACTGCAACTTAACTGCAACTTAGCTTTTTTTTTGGGGGGGTGGGGAGGTGGGGTTAGTTTCTGTTTTTTTAGTGTTTTTTTGTTTGTTTGGGTTTTTTCATTTGTTTTTAAAAAGATGCTTACAGTGGTTTAAAAAAATCCTTTTACTTAGCATGTGGAAAGCACAAGGAGCGTGCACATGCGCAACTATGGTACTTCAGGTGATAGGTAGACACTTCTAATGAGGATCAGTGATTTCCCTAAAAGTGATACTGACTACTGACTGCCTTGTACTTGTATGAACATATTTTAACTGTAAAGACAATCCAGAGTCATTTCTTCCTCATAGATCAATAGCAGAGAAGAAAGTCAATAGGAATAAAATAGAAATAAACTAGTGATGGATACACATCCAACATCCATCAATTCCCAGAGTCTTAACCACAATTGTTTTTTCTGGAAAAATATTTAATTGCATTTTGACATGCATATTTTTTCTCTTCCTCTTTCTGTAGAGCCAAGCTTTCTTCTGAATGTGTTAATAACAGTGAAAATAAGCTGTTAATTGGAAACTGAGTACAACCCTAGAGCAACAGTGTTAAGTATCAAGCTATACCAAATATTTACAATAAAACTGTGACTTGTCCCTTTGATTTTGCAAAAGTTGTTCGTCTCCCATGAAACTGCTTGTTTACTTCCATAGATCTCTAAAAGAAAGAGTATTCTAATTTTACTGATCTTCTTGTTATGAATTATATAGGTGGTTTGTTATTTTGCAGGGCAAAACATCGCTGCAGCTCAGTAGGCATTACCCAATGCTAAATTCTCATCAAATACAACAGAAATTGAAGACCTACAATTCTGTGCCTCAAATGAGGCAACTACAGTCAAAGTGCAACATATGAATTCAGGCAGACCAAAAGAACAGAGCACACTGATAGAAGTAAATGACTGGAAAACCTTATACAGCTGCTTTTTATATTGCTTGCTGTGAGCAGCCAACTCCAAGACGACCATTAGATAGGAAAGCCAAAAGGATCAAAATTCAGAATTTCAGACGCAAACACATTTCAGTAGGATCAGTTACGACAGCAAAGTTAGCCTATGTAGAGTTTTTAAGTGTTGATGCTGACCATAATATTCAAAGCTAACAAAGCAAATGAGAGTACAAAAGGTTTCTGGACATCTAAAGTGCCAGAGGAATCATTTGTTCCAGTAATTCAAACAAATATAATTGCCTGTGTCAAGGATTTCCAAGAGCAGATGCAATTAAAACACCACTGTCCTAAAAGAAACAGAAAAGGGTTTTCATTATTCAGCAATCTCAGAAGCACCATTAATACGCAGCAACTATTTCTGCAACACTTATGACTGCGTAAGTACATATAATTCACTTACATTTACTTATTAGTCACACTCCTGGCTTCTGATAAAATTACTTTTCAAAACCTAATAAAGCATCATGGATCACTTCTAGTCTGATGCTTCAAAATTACTGCATGTAGAAAATATTACAAATTTGTTCTCAGATCAGAAATGGCTCTAACAATTTCGTGATTTTGCTAAAAAAAAATCTTAACCTAAAATTAGTATTCTGTGTGTGGGCATACCACTGTATTTTTAATTTTTTGAAGAGACCAAAAAAAAATTGCTGTGTACTAACCTTACTCTTTTATGGCTAAGTTCTATAAACAAAACAGTAAAATTCACTCCAACTGATAACAAAACACATGCATACCAGCAGCAAATGAGTTTGCAGATTGATCCCTATCACTCCTTGCTCCATTTGCCTTGTTGTATATTTTGGAAGACACCATCCCACCCTTCCATTAAGGAAGAGAGGAAAAAATCCCAAGTGAATGTTACTCCCTATTGCTAATGCACTGGATCTGCTGAAGGTGAAAGCAAAAGCTAGAAAAAAAAATTCAAGGACTTGCAGTCTCTCAGATTCAGTATCTTTAAGAAAAGTTAACAGCACTGGCAGATTTCAGCAACTGAGAAAAAAGTAACCCAAGGCACCAGCTACAGACCAGGCAAAGGAGAGAGGGAGCTGAACGCTCATCACATCCTCTACTTTCTGGGCACAACCCTCCTTTCAATTCAAATTTAGCCAGTCTCATGGTTGGCCAGCATGGCTCTCTCCAGAGTTGTCCCCAATAGCCAGAACATGTCCTTTGAAAAACCATTTCTTCTATTACCTTATATGCACGGGTAATCAACCTCACTCTCCAAGCTCCCATCCTTACTAAACCAGAAAAGGACAAGAAAGAAAAGGACAACCAAGACCATGAGAATGAATGTGTATGCAGAGAACTGCAGAAATCCAAAATTACTGAAGGTCTGGGGAGGGATGATAATGACGAGAGAACTGCAGAGATGCCTGAAGACAAAACTGGGGTGGGGGTGGGGGAAATCAGTGAAGGAAGGAAATCAGAAGAGAAGGAGCTTTGGGACATATAGTAGGATGATAAGATTGGAAAACTTCAAAGAAAGGAATCAAAAGAATAATTTAAAGATAATGGGTACATGACATTTCAGAATATATATTCTTAAAACAGAAATTGGTCTTGTTCTGTGGTTTAATTGATTAAAGTTCTGTCATTTTGTAATTAAAAAGCCACATTAAACATACAGTAACGATAATTAGGGGGAAAAGAATCTCATGATCTGGTATTACATAAAATCACTTGGACTCTTACAATAAGCAAGCTGAATTTAAAATAATCAACTCCATAATGGTTAAACTATCACTCAACAAATGGAGGGTAGTCAGGCATAAGTCTTTACAGAACACTATTTCTATGAAGGTATGATACTTATGAAGCTTGATAGTGCTTTGGGGATGCATTACTTTCCCATCCTAAGTTTCAACAGCAAACAGGAGGATGTATGCTCTAGCCTTTGGATTTTATACCACCACCAAGAGCAGTATTACAGTGTTTGTAAATCAAAAGCAATAATGAAGTCCTTAACAGATTTAATGGAGGTTGTCGCGTTTAAGAAACAAAAGCACTGTTTAGGGCAGCGTTTTTTATTACATGCCTTTTGAAAGCAAGATAAGGGTGGCAAGAGGAAGCTTTTCACATTGAGACATCACTTGTCATGAAAGGGCTTTCTCAAAACCAGCAGTCTGGAAGCATTTGTAGAAGTTCAGATTTCACTGATTTGATTTGGAAGTCTGTTCCATACCTGAATCCTTACAACCAAGAGCATTTTATCCCCAGTTTTTTCAGCGTTAATCCTGGGCTTTGCTAACTGCATTGTGCCAGAATGGCACACATATGGGATAGTTCACAGTCTGACTCAATTCTTTCCACCGCAAATGCCTATACAAAATTTCTTCCTGCATGGTCCAAGAGGAACAGCACTTTTAACACTTGTAACTCTTTAATCCTTGGGTCCTTACCATGTATAAATAATGTATAAATATTTAAATCTACTCTGTATTTCTGTCAAAAAAAAAAAAAAGCAGGCAATTTGCACTCTTACACACTCAGTTCCTGCTAACTGTAAAACAGGTGATACTCTGTTCACCTGAGTAAGATTCCTAGCCATGCTATTTAATACAAACTATAGAAAAGTAAAAAATCACCTGCAGATGAAAACGTGCCTACAGCACCCAACTACACCTTGGAATATTCATGCTCTAGAGATCACGTATGGACTGTTTTTAATTCCAGATAACTAACAACAAGAACAACAGAACTTTAAAGTGAAGAGCTACAAAAATGCAATGTATGATTACCTACATTTACATTTTAATGAGATAAAATGTCTTCAATCAAGTTCAGTTAGACTGAACTACCTAAGGTTTTACAAAGATGAGAGAGTATGTGCAGTAATACTGATACCCAGCCAGTAACTTGGAAAGTAGGTAATTCACACAAGAAAATTTTTTCCTCATATACAGGAAATGTGAATGTATATGCAATACTTCTGCTATTTTTCTGTAGTAAGCTGTATTTCACCTAATACACTGCATAGATCAAACAAAACACCAATCAAAGTAGATTACATTCTGTTAATCCACTTAACAATTTAAACTGTGCTTGGCCTGACTTAAGAAGCATAAATCACGGTAGCCCAATTAAGTGTTATGCCCATTTACATTAGCCTACAAGTGCTTGCTTTTTCAGTAAAATTCAGTAAGTTTGAAAACATTCAAAAAATAACAATAGTATTACACACAAGAGCAGCTTCCCGTATTCAAATCATTAAGTACAGAACTCAGTTGAGAAGATTCTTTTCTCCTCCACAGGATGTGAAACTTCCCTTAATTTCTCCTCCCTTAGAAGACACGATTTCTAGGCTTCAACAACCCGCACTGGACTTAAGTTGTCAATCTGAAAGTAAAAGATTTCATTACTAGTTTCCCAAGAGGTTTATATTTAAAATGTATTTTGGATTGAGGAGGAACAAAAGGGTAAGCCATCTACGACGGCAAGAAGACACACAATCAGAATCTGTTGTGTTACTGTACAGGTCCTAACTGTCCTGCCCCCACTGCTGTCAAGACTTCACAACCATTTCTGTACTAATGAGGAATGATTACAATATTGATTTTTCGTGGGGCTACTTACATGAGTAAACATTAATCAATTTACATTAGGGTTGCGAACTAAGATCAAAATAATTATTTGACAAATGACGCTTGCTTGCAGCTGACTTACAGCCCACATCACAAGTCATGAAGCATAGGCAGTAGAGAGCTAAATCCTTTACTCTTTCAGTACTGCTTTTTGTTTTCCAGTCACACACAATTAGCTAAAACTCTAAGTCAACACATTTTTTCTTGGGAAAATAAATTTGGATATATGATTTGTTCCAGGCTGCTCTTATTTCTGAGGTGTTTTGAAGACTGAACTCCTCATCTTCCATACTTAGGAAGATTGTTTCTATTCTGTTTAAAAATGTTTCACATGTGGTTAATCAATGCATATTTTAGTTAACAAAGTCTTTGTTTAATATACAGATAGCCAAGACTGTCTTATGCATTAATAAAGGGATGTCATTAATTTAAAAATCACATTAATTTGTCAGAAAAATTTCCGTGTATTAGAGCCTCACCAAAAAAACCCTGAAAATTACAAAGAAGAAAGATTTGAGAAAAAGTATTTCTATTTTCCAGATTGAGCACTTGAGAGTGTGTCAATGCTTATGTTTTGTTCCCCCACAGCAGTCTCCCGTTTGTTTGGGTGGATTTTTATCAAAGCATTGGAAAGAAAAGCACTTACATGGTAACCATAATAACACAAATCTTGGAAAGGAGACACAGCAACATGCACAAGACCTGAAGCTTACATTTTCTCCTATCAACAGATTCAAAATGGACTGTGTCACTTAAAAAAAAAAAAAAAAGAAAAAAGGAATGACCAATTTACAGTAAGAAAAAAAGAGACACAAGATTAAAACAAAGGCTTCCTTCATGCCAACACACGGTAGTTCTCCCATTAAAATAGAAAGAAAAATTAAATACATGCATTATTCCTCCTTATATTGACTTTATTTACCCCACCCACTTATAATCAAGAAATGTAATAGAAATAATTTTATCTACAGAAGTAATAAACAAAACTTTTTAGCTTTCTTTTTCCCTTTAATAAAGGGCTGTCTCCATACAGCTACCTGACAACTGATGAAACTTATGCCAATAGGTGTTTAACATACTTCTTGTATCTATACTACCTGAAACTCTTTACAAACTGAGATAAGCATAAGCAAGCTTGAAAAACCTCCCGACTTCATGCTTTTAGAGCCTTGGCAGTTGATTGCTTCAGGCAGTGATTTATCCTATCACGATGTGGCAAACATGTCTTAAGTTCAACATAAATCAAAACCAGAATTCTTTATAGTGCATCTAAGCTAAAGCCTTTTACCTAATAACTTACCTTAGCTAGAAATCCAGTACTCAAATCTATGCCATTAGTATTAAGAGGAATCAGTATTAAGAGGAAATGAAGCAACCGAAAAGCAAAGACTTCTTCCAAAACAGTGAGTCAGTTTTTAAAAGACACAGGATCTCATTGGAAATTAGTATGTTCGGGACTACAAGGCAAATTTAACACAACACCCACCTCAATACAGTAAACAAACAAAAAACACCCACCCAAATTCAATTAAGGAAAATAAGGGTAAAATTTTAAACCAGCAATTAGACCATCTCTTAGAAAGTTGAGTCTGACAGTTCGACCTCATTTACCCGTTTTTTATAAAGGTATGCATAAATCAATGCTAGAAAAATCAGCCTTCCATAACTTGCAGCATTCAGTATGTTTCACACAATGCCTAAGGAGGGGAAAAAAAAAAAAATCTCCAAAAAAAAAAGCCTACAACTTTGGTATCAGGAAGAAAAACACATCTAAACTGTTCAGTGTAACTAAACGTGTGACACAAACTGAGGCTGGAAGTGGAAATTGTCAGAATTCTGTGGAACATTAAGGAGGGTGACAGTTTACAACTGCTGAGCAGCAGCACCACGGTGTTTACAGTGGCCCTCTACATTAACCAATAGTTGCAAAATCAAAAATACTAACCTGTCACACTTAACGACCTAACATAACATAATCCAAGTTCAGAGCAAGTTCATAATACACACTTACTCAAGTTAATAGAATGTGTTCATAAACATCGAGCTAGGACTAAGTTATATTTTGCTGGAAGTAATTTCATTCTAAGAAAGTCAAATCACCTTTTAGGAAATGAAACAGAGAAGTGGTGTCGTATCTACACACTCAGAGATTATTAGGTGAACATTTGAGACAAAAACACCATGTAAGACAACCATGAACCATGACATTTATTCTAGATCCAATACTTTGCTACACAGGCTTACAAGACCCTAACAACGTTTTGGGAGGATCTGGACATCACTCAACATGGCATTATTTAAAACATAAGAAGCTAGCTGTTATATGAAATAACATGTGTCTGTGTATATACAGCATGAGGAATAAACAAGAGCAGTTAGAGACGTACGCACGCCTGCAGGGTTATGATCTTACTGGCATCACAGATGGCAGTAAGAGACATGGTGGGATGACTCCTATGACTGGAATGTTAAAGACATGCAGGGGAAAGGAGGAGTGGGTCAATGTCAATGACCAGCTGGAGTGCACAGAGCTCTGACTGAGGATGGATGAGGAGCTGACCAAGAGTTTAAGGGTCGGGATTACAAGGAGGGCAGGAACAGGTGACATTACAGTGGGAGTCTGCTATAGACCACCCATCCAGGAAGACTGAGCAGATGAGGCCCTCTACGGACAGAGAGGAGCACATTCACGTTTACAGGCCCTGGTGCTCATGGGGGACTTCAACCACCCCGATATCTGTTGGAGGGACAACACAGTGGGGCATAAGCAATCTGGAAAGTTCCTAGAATGCATTGATGATAACTTCCTTCTCCAAGCGACAGAGTAGCCAACAAGGAGAGATGCTATGCTGGACCTTGTTCTCACCAACAAGAAGGGGCTGGTGGGGAATGTGGCTGCAGTGACTAGCTTGCTGGAGTTCAAGATCCTTAGGGCAGCGAGGTGGGTGAACAGCATGCTCACTACACTGAACTTCAGGAGAGCAGACTTTGACCTCTTCAGGCCAAAGCAGAGTACTGTGGCATAAAGCCCTGGAGGGAAGAGGGGCCCAAGAAAGCTGATTAATATTTTCAGGGATCGCCTCCTCCAAGTTCAGGAGCAATGCATCCCAACACAGAGGAAGTCAGGCAAAAATGTCAGAAGGCCTGCATGAATGAACAAGGAGCTCTTGAACAAACTCAAGCACAAAAAGGAAGCCTACAGAGAGTGGAAGCAAGGACAGGTAGCCTGGGAGGAACACAGAGAAATTGTCGGAGCAGCCAGGGATCAGGTTAGGAAAGCTAAAGCCCAGATAGAGTTAAATCTGGCCAGGGATGTCAACAGCAACAAGAAAAGCTTCTACAGGTATGTCAGTGATAAAAGGAAGACTAGGGAAAGCGTGGGTCCTCTCCGGAACAAAACGGGAGACCTGGTTATTGAGGGCACAGACAAGACTGAGGTATTCAATGACTTTTTTGCCTCAGTCTTCACCAGCAAGGGCTCTAGCCACACTGCCCACATCACAGAAGGCAAAGGCAGGGACTAGGAGAATGAACAACTGCCCACTGAAGGAGAAGACCAGGTTTGAGACCATCTAAGGAAACTGAAGGTGCACAAGCCCAAGGGACCTGATGAGATGCATCCACAGGTCCTGAGGGAACTGGTAGATGAAGTCACTAAGCCGCTATCCATCATATTTGAGAAGCTGTGGCAGTTCGGTAAAGTTCCCGCTGACTGGAAAAGGGGAAACATAACCCCCATTTTTAAATAGACAAAAAAGGAAGACGTGCAGAACTACAGGCCAGTTAGTCTTACCTCTGTACCCAGCAAGATCATGGAGTAGATCCTCCTGGAAACTATGTTAAGGCACATGGAAAATAGCGAGGTGACTGGTGACAGCCAACATGGCTTCACTAAGGACAAATCATGTCTGACAAATCTGGTAGCTTTCTACAATGGGGTTACACCATTGGTGGATAAGGGAAGAGCAACTGACATCATCTAGCTGGACTTGTGCAAAGCATTAGACACTGTCCCACATGATATCCTCGTCTCTAAACTGGAGAGACATGGATTTGACAGATGGACCATGTGGTGGATATGGAATTGGCTGGATGGTCACACTCAAAGACTTGTGGTCAATGGCTCAACGTACAAGTGGCAACCAGTGACGAGCGACGTTCCTCAGGGGTCAGTATTGGGACTGGTGCTGTTTAACATCTCTGTCGGTGACATGGACAGTGGGATTGAACGCACCCTCACCAAGTTTGCCAACAATATCACGCTGTGTGTTACAGCTGACACACTGGAGGGAAGGGATGCCATCCAGAGGGGCCTGGGCAGGCTTGAGAGGTGGGCCCATGCGAACCTTATGAAGTTCAACAAGGCCAAATGCAAGGTCCTGCACGTGGGCTGGGGTAATGACAAGCACACATACAGGCTGGGTAGAGAACAGATTGAGAGCAGCCCTGAGTAGAGGGACTTCGGGGGCGTTGGTGGATGTGAAGCTCAGCATGAGCCGGTAATGTGCACCTGCAGCCCAGAAAGCCAACTGTGTCCTGAGCTGCATCAAAAGAAGAGTGGCCAGCAGGTCGAGGGAGGTGATTCTGCCCCTCTACTCCACTCTCATGGACCCCACCTGGAGTACTGTGTCCAGCTCTGGGGCCCCCAACATAAGAAGGACATGGACCTGCTGGAGCGAACCCAGAGGAGAACCACAAAGAAGATCAGAGGGCTGGAGCACCTCTCCTATGAGGACAGGCTGAGAGTTGGGGCTGTTCAGCCTCGAGAAGAGAAGGCTCCAGAGAGACCTTATAGCAGCCTTCACCCCCTTAAAGGGGTCTACAGGAAAGATGGGGAGGGACTCTTTATCAGGGAGTTTAGTGATAGGATGAGGAGTAACAGTTTTAAACTGAGAGAGGACAGATTTAGATTAGATATTAGGAAGAAAGTCTTTGCTGTGAGGGTGGCAAGACACTAGAACAGGTTGCCCAGGGAAGTTGTGGATGGCCCATCCCTGGAAACATTCAAGGTCAGGTCAGATGGGGCTTTGAGTAACCAGGTCTAGTGGAAGACTGCCCATAGCAGGGGGGTTGGAACTAGATCATCTTTAAGGTCCCTTCCAACCTAAACCGTTCTATGATTCTATGATTTTTTTTTTTATACAGACATAAAAATATGAAACAACAATATGCAATAAACTTTCTTAAGTGTTGCTTTCTCATAAATGACAGTGGCCTCTTGTTTTTCTCTAGGTAAACAGCATGCAGTTGCAGCTTTTTCTTATCCAAAAACATGCAGCAGCATCCTTACGGCTACGTCTGCACTCGTATGCAGAACAGGCTAGGAAACAGATGCTGAAGCCATGCAGTACAGAACACATGCCAAATACTCTCCTCTCACAAAATGGGGCTGTCTTATCCATAGTCCATTTTGGAATAGTCCCTGGTCCATGGCTTCCCCTGAGCTGCACCTTGTTTGGGCTGCTGACACTGGCCAAAAAACATGCCAAGGAGCCCACTAACAATAAAACAGTGCCACAGTCCTGGGACAGCATTCAAGTTCAGGCTCTAAGCCACTAAGACAGCAGGTACAGCCACAGCCTTAGTGAACCCAATGGAAGTTTCACAAGTCTCAGAGAACCCACCACAGTTATATTTGTAATTTTCCTATGCAATAAAAATATTTCAGAAATTATTTCCTTGACAACAATATTTATGCTTATGAAGACAATGCAGACAGTTTTGTTAGAGTGATGAATCAAGAAGCATAAATCATGTTTTTTTATGTAGCTATAGCTACCTTTTAAAGACATGATAAGTTTTCAATCAGTACTCTTCATTATTTCTAGTGGGAGAAATAACTCTATCAAATACCAGCTCAAAACAGGTTCAAATTGGTAATCTACCAGAAGAGTAACAAGATCAACCAAGCAGATCAGCAGATGTTTTTAGAATGCATCTTAAATAAAGAAAACACACAGCTTAACAAGCACACCTTTTGAAGCTGGAACTTTGTAGCCTAGCACTATGACACTCACATGTTCTTGAGAGAGCAAAGATAAGAGAGTCACACAAAGATGGACACATGCCTTTTTGTGACAATTGGGATCCAAATGGAATTCCTGGTTTTGTAATTTTTTTATTGCTATTTTGCCAATACTCAGCATCTGTAACATCCAATTCAGTGAAGCCCTTGACATGGGGCACCTAGTGA
>NW_009649570.1:4227210-4231667 GCF_000708025.1 Charadrius vociferus
TCAGCAGGATCCTCAGACCTCAGTGCTCCCCACCAGGCTGTGGCTGATCCACTCCACTCACCATAAGGTGCTGTGGCTTCAGCTGTCACATTCATTCCTGGCAAACTCTTCTTTCTTACTGTGGTTACTCTATCCGACAAGGATCAGTCAATGTTTTCTTTTTTTTTTTTTTTTTTAAGATGCTGCTGGTCATTCCTGGAAGAAAATGAATTTTACTGTTGCATGCTTTGGGCTCATCTAATTACAACACCAGCCTTCAGGGAATTTTTAAACTAATGACATTGTATTTGTCAAGCACAGAAACTTTTAATCTGATTTTTCAAGTGGATCGTAGCCAATGGATCCTTGCCACCATAGCACTTAACAAAACACATTTGACTGTCCTCCATGCAATATTTAGGTGGGCTTATTATCAAAATGTTAATTTTTGTTACCTATTATCTTTCTCTGGTGGTCAATACAAGGCACATAGGCATATTGACAATGTTATTAAAGTTTTTATGACTAAAAGTCCACGAGTCGAATTATATGTGTGTATACACAGCTTCACAAATGAACAGAGGCACACACCTTAAGAAATCTGAACCAAAACGCTATCTGAATAACTCCCCAGTTTGTCTGCTGATCTCATGATTTCTTGTACGCCAGCATGAAGAAATACCAGCCCAACAGTACAGTTTGTTTTTTTTTTATTTCAACATCCTATTCTTTATTTTCAAGATTTTTTTCATTTCCAGTGTTAATACAAGGAACAAAACCCCAAATTATTAATTATGTCACAATGACTCCTTAACCTCCCCAAAAGGAAACAGCTCAGATGACCCACCACTCATCTACTTTTGGGTAACTCCTTAATTCTGAAGGACAAATAGTGCACTATTTCAACCATTAAGTTTGGCTCGACTGTACTAATTGGGTCTTTTGGACAAATAATGCTGGATTCACATTTCAATTTCCAATTAATTTCAATTATTACTGCTTCTTCAGAACACACACAAGCTGTAATTGTGCCACATAGAAAGGTTGATGACTACACTTCAAAGAAAAAATCCTCTTTCAAACTTTCCTTTTCATCTTTCAAAACTATCTATCAAATGTAATTACCTATTTTTTTTCAAAACTGCATACTTTGGGGCAAATTTACTAAACAAATTATGAAATACAGGTATTATTGTCCATTAAGCAACTGGTATCAGCACACCAGTCCTCCCCAAACATAAAAAAAAAATACAGTTCTGACACAAAACTGTGTAAACGTAACATAACACAAAATACTGCACAATCAAAACAAATAGGATTCCTAGGTGTTGGAAGGGATGACTGGAACACATACACTCGTATCATGAGTGACTACATCTTGAACTAACAGTCCAGGACTTGGACTTCCAATGAGAACTCACAATCTGACTGCAGTCTTTTAACACGACTACTCAGAAGTTTTATCAAGATGCTTGGAAGACAGCATGCACCTACTGTGCTGCTTTCACTGAGTATGCAATCAATTTTAAGAAAAGACACAGGTTTCAAGCACTGATGTCTACATTTCTCTTAAAAAAAATTAAAAAAAGAAAAAGTGTTACTTGAACACTACAAGTGCTAAAGTAATTCAGGACCACATCCTACTTGGCTCCTCATCCCACGAAGAGGTACCCTTGTAACACAGGTCCATGCTACACAAAGCTTTATCACCATTGTCAATCTTATTGCCAGAGAAACGGGTATTTTCAACCTTTTCTTCAATATCACTGATATTCCAACTGATCACAAACAAGCTGCTGAGGAGGAACATCCCAGAGGCCCTGCATCACTGCCTAAATAAACTTTACACAGTTTACTTCAGTTGCAATGGAAATGACGTGGAACTTTTCTTAGATACTGAACTCAAATACCCAAATAACTTGTAACAATGAGTTAATCCCATTCTCATCTTGCAAAGGGGCCTGGTATGATTAGATAAACACCTCATATACTGTCATTAGCTTCAAAGTGACAAAACACAGGTTCACGAGGTGGCAAGAATATGTCTCCTGTCCTTTTAGCTTGGAGGACTTCTATATAAAACATTCAATTCAGTTCCATCTGTTGGACAATGAAATTAATACTCTTCCTAATGGTGAGTGAGTAACCTCACTCCAGCCTCTCCCCCTTTGTAACGTAACCAGAAGATCAGCAACAGCCAAAATGAAGACAAAGGCTATGACCATGCCATGCACCATGACAGCAGGATCAAACAAAATTAGGCTCAGCTACTCAGAGCATCCCATACTATGAAAGGCAGCATTGTTGGCTATGGTCAAAAACAAGGGGGTTTGAACACGCTACTTAAGCACATATTTACATCTCATTTTCCAAGATTAAGTAACACTACCCAAATAGGTGTTTTGCCACCAGCTCCCTTGTATCAGTACACATTAGCCAATGGAGTAAATGCAATAGCCTAAGCATCCTGTTTCTGCCTGATTAAAAGAGAGTTTTTGAAAAAAACAAAATGCTGAATTGGATTAAAAAAAAAAGAAAAAAAAACGGAAAGAGTTACACTTAATAATTCAAGAACATAATCTGTACATTGCATACACATAAAGTCCCCTTATTTTGCAGCATACCAGAGCTTTAGCTGCAGTTTTAAGTATGTTGGCACATAAAGAAAAAAAAAAGGTGGGTCTTTTTTCAGTTAGGCATTACTATTTAATATTACAAAGGAGGCAACACAAAATTCACTCAATTTCTTCTCAGGAAACCTTACAAAACAGTATATTGTTTCTGGCTGACAGCCACCGTACTATTATACGGCTTCTTAAAGGCGTAACATTGTGAATTCTACCGGGTTTGAAAAAGCACTGGAAGTGTAAAACAAATAGAAATGCCCATTAGCTAAATTGACTTTAAAAATAAAAAGCAAGATAGTAAATAGGTCTTTAAGGCAGGCAGAGGATCCTTGCAGAGACTGGCAAATGCTCCAAGCCAAACCAATTCCATCATGCCAACAAGACTGAAAGATACGCCATGAGCTTGCACTGGCATCACCAGAAGGCTGTTTATAAAGATAGACGAATGGAAGGAAGGCTTTTCAACTACAATTCTGTGAAGTTAAACTACTACTAAGCACAACTTTAAAAATGATCTCCAGTAACCCATATGAGCTCCACGCAATCTCAGAGCCCATTTTAAGGCAGTATGTTTAAATTCCAGCATAAGATATAACTAAGGATAGAAAGAGAGATACACACACAGACTAGCATCCAACATCCACTGTGGTATCTTCAGATGACATGAAAGCATCCACATTTTTGGAAATTTAGAGCCTGAACAGCAGCAGTGATTGAAAGGCAGCATTAGGTTTGTTCCTTTCATATGCTAATAATGACATCATACGTTATGACCCAACGCTGCAACCACACACTATCATCTCATAAGGAAAATTTTTTCAAAGGAGTCTAAGAACTAAGCAAACTGCTTACCTGCATATAGGAAGAAGTTTTTTTAATCCATCCACAACATAGATTTATTTCTGTTCCTCGGTGCTGTGAATAATTACTACTGAAATATTTATAATGATTTGACTGACTTTTTTTAAGAAAGTAAAAAATACTATAATTGTTAGCAGAAGTAGGGAAAAAAAAAATCTACAAAAGAAGTTTGTGAGCATACAGGAAGCAGCCCTGGACATTTCTGAAGTGAAGCAAGGTAAGGCCCCTGCTTGGATTTCAGGTACAGGAGGGATTCAGGGCTGCATCTCTTACAAACATTCCAATGCAATGTAGTGTAGTGCAAAGACTCCCTGACACAGCATCCCAGAAAAGAAAAAAAAAAAAAAAAGTTCTAAATAATCTCTTCATGCTCCTGACATATATCCAGCAATAAAATAAGAAACGATAAATTATGTAACTATTACTGTCTACATACACCACACTCCCTGTATTTTGACATCATACAGCCCAAAAAAGAATTTTTAATTTTTAATTCTTTTTTAAAGAATTTTTAATTATTTTTTAAAAAATACCCTCACGGTTTGTAGTAACATACACAGCAAAGGTTAAAAATAAAAAAAAACAAGTGTACTAAGAAGAAAAAAAAAAAAAAAAAGGTCTCCACATCCACATCAACAAACGATCCACAGAATGGCGAGAACAGGAATATCAGCCTGTTTTTCCCCCCACTATCATTGTGCTGTATTTCGTGCACAGAAGAATCGAAACACACATTAAACCCCACTGTTTTGAAAACAGCATTGCTTGAAATCTGCAGTGATCTTTCTTCCCCACCGCGGACACTGCTGTATAAGATCTGGAGAACAGCCTTACACATAAATAAATAAATATACTAAATGGCGAAAAGGGGGGGGAGAAGCGAAGGAAATAACGGCGGCGCACAAAGTGCTGAATGCATTCTCCGGGCAGGAAACGAGTTATAATTAAATGGCCCAAAAGCGATTAAAATGAAGCCAAAGGGAAAGGCAG
>NW_009649570.1:4232561-4252618 GCF_000708025.1 Charadrius vociferus
GCTATCGATGAGAAAGCACTGCTGAAATGGTGCTTTGAAATGCCAATTTCTTTTTTTTTAATTCACATACAGCTATTAGTGCTGACAGTTATCAGCGGCATCAACGTGAATATGAGCCAGCCTGTATCATTGCCTCGGTGTCAATTACCCTATCTATTTGAAACCAGTTAGGTGCAATCAGCCCTACATTTACTACTCTTTCGGCAATTCTACTTGGGCTTTGTCTATCCCAATGAATTCAGGAACGTTTTCATAGGAAAATTCACATACAGCTATTAGTGCTGACAGTTATCAGCGGCATCAACGTGAATATGAGCCAGCCTGTATCATTGCCTCGGTGTCAATTACCCTATCTATTTGAAACCAGTTAGGTGCAATCAGCCCTACATTTACTACTCTTTCGGCAATTCTACTTGGGCTTTGTCTATCCCAATGAATTCAGGAACGTTTTCATAGGAAAATGTGGTTACAAAAAAATGTAAATGAAATGAAAACTTAAAATACACACAGTAATTACTAGAGGACCAGTCATGTGAAACACTGCAGAATCACAGCCCAACAAAAACACTGTAATACCAGTGACAGAAAAAAATGGACACGTTAGACTTAATTCTTACATGATCCAGGTCCTGGTTGTTACTGTGAGCCAACACCTCATGCTTTGTTTTCTTTTCTGAGTCACAGGAAGGCAAAACCTTCCCACAAGCAAGGAGCACATCAGTCCTAACTACTTTGTATTCTATGTTTGTTTTCTAACATATATATACACATACAGGCAACTAAATGGGTTTCTGTAGACACTTTCTTCAGAATAACCAGCTGGCAACTATATTAAATTAACGTACATCAAAATACAAAGTAAATTTTGTATTGCTTATAGCATATTCTCAAAGCTCCAGCCTTGAAATCTTGCCTGTATTGAAGCTCATGGCACATTTGTCTTGGGCTTCAGTAGGAGGGAATTTGCTGTTCAGCCCTTCCGTACCATACTAGACAAACTGCTCCAGATACGAGCGCATGTGGCTGTATTCCAAAGTAGGTCAAGCTATGAAAGTCATTAACACTCTTTAATCTATCTGAAGCTTTAAAACTTTGTTCCGGTTCTTTTCTGTGTATTGGCACTTACGATGTAGTTCAAACATGCTTAGTGTGCAAATGGTCGGGGTGCAGCTGATCACTCTTACACAAATTCTCCCCGACTCCTCATACTTAAGAGACTACTACTCTGATGTGTCATTGCAATAAATCTGTTTAGATTTACATTAAAGGCTCGGATTTGGATGATCGTGTATAGGTTAGTGGTGACTTGCGCATTCTTAGATACATCTCTCTCTTCTGCAGTACCTTGGCTTGGCATTGATGATATAATGCCTATTTTACTTCCTGAAATAAGATGAAAAGAGAAAAAGGGATGTGTAATGCCAAGAGTTTCATAACATTTATAATTATTTGTGCTTTGTTTTTGGTTATCGTGACATTTTTATGATGAGAAGATGCGAAACTGAGAAGATGAAAACCGTTAGCTAATGAATTATTCTCAGTGGATTTGCAAGCTGTAAAAGCCCTTTGACGGTGTGACACAAGTGCAGACTGTCTTTAAGTTAAGACTGCTCATCTGTCAAATTAAAAAACTACATAAATCATACACTGGATTTTCATGTTTCTCTCCCTCAAAATGGGTTTTGAGAATGTTCTTGCGCCTATGCTAGAAAAATCCTATTTCCACTGAGCAAAACGGTCATTCATGCGAATCTTTAAATCCCCTTGACTTCCCCAAAAACATAAATGGCAGTGATCACAACAATAGTAAAATATAAAGCATTTGTAGAAAATCAGCACTACTGCTTTCCAGTAATTACAAACCTGTTGACTTCTGTGCTTGTACTTCTGATACAGTCACATTACATGTGATGCTACATACATAGACCTTTATTAACCGTTCCTGTGTCTTTGGTATGATTTAGGATTCTTTTCTATTTTCCTCAGATGTAACTCTGGCTGTAACTGAATACGGTTGGGTGCACACTTCGAAATAAACACATTTCACAGAGGAATTGCTTCTGTCTTCATGAGTGCTTATACACCTACAGACACTATGCTAATAGGGAATAGGCTAACTTTTCCGAGCCATGCATTGAGGCCATGGGTCGTTAACCTTCAACAGACTCAAAAATAGAGAAAAACAGCCAACTTTTCCGGAGCACACGGCTGTCTTTTCTCCTCTTTCCAACTTCATTGCTTCCCCATCCCCCCCTGGATCCATCTCATCTTTCCTTTGCCAAGAAGTTAATATGAAAGAAACCAACGTGACAGAAACTTGTACAAAATCACCTTTGACCAAATGGGTACCAAGCACCTTCCCAGACTGAGAAATATCTTTTTAAAGTTAAGTTACAGTTTATCTGAGGCAAAGCTATTATTGTGTGAAAGTTGGAAAAATTATATTACTGTCACCTGGAAACTAGGACCTAAAAATAGCTGAAATAGTACTAGAATACTAGAACTTCCAAAGAATGTTTGTGTTATGTTCTTGGAAAAAGCTTCACTGGAGAAAAAACAATTTTCAGTTATGTCCAGAAATTATTTAGTAAAAAAATCTGCAAAATGCTATGAAATGTAAAAATCTTTCACCATAAAAATAAATTAGACATCCAAAATATCTAATCAATGCCCTTAAAGTTCTGTAAATTATGAGAACCTATGACATACTGACATCAGGATGCACCCTCTATAAAAGAAATTGTCAGCTGCTCTAACTTTGGACGTTGGTAACTTAACAAAAGAGGACATATACTTAATACAATTCACTAGACATTAATATTAAAAAGCAATATACATTGTGCCTGACAGCATTACTTAATTCCCACACAAATACTTAAGCGACGAGTACAGAAAACCCAAAATATAACTTTTCGGCAAACAGTAAATAAAGAAAGTAAAGTAATATTCCAGTCTTCCCATCTCCTTTCTCTTCCTTTTGGTTATCATTTAGAGCAAAAAAAAGAAGGAGTTGATGAATCATTACTGAAGGTCATCATCTAGCACCGTGTGATCAGCAGCAGAGTGTATGAACGAGCAATGCCCTTTGAAAGGGTAACTTACCTTTACAACAGCCAGAATCGTTAAGAGACAAGAAATGCTCTTCTACATTATATGATTTCATATTTTCCCAGCAATTCAATTCCCTGCAAGACAATGGGCCAAGCTGAATACCCCAAATACGAGTTTCTTTGCCGTGACCATTGTAAAGCCAAACATAAAAAGGCTAAAAGGATCAACTGGCAGGCCATTCACATGGGATGGAAATGTAATGTTTCACAAGACTTCTCGGCAGATTACTGTGCAGCAGGTGAAAGTATTAACTGAAAGAATCACCCTAGGTGCCAAAATCTGCAGGACACATTCTTTGGTCTGTTCTGCCTCTTTTGTGCTGCACAAAAGACTTAATGAGAGTGAAAACCATCTGCAGCTCCCCAGCTGGGGATTTTTGTGATATAAAAGAGTCCCTGGAGTTGACCACCCCATGGGAGGCCACACGCCCCTGCAATCTGAGCAGAGAGAGGGGAAGGCACAGTGAGGGAAAGCACGCCTGGGGTTTGCTGCTCCAGCTGCCTGCAGCTGGTCAATGGGCCCTCGGGAGATGTCACCATCTGGTACTATCTGGTGCCAGGGCAGTCATTTATCCAGCCAGAGAGTCAAGGGGCTTCATAGCAGCTCTCCACCCTTCTGGTGTACAGAGAAGAGACCCACTGCACGGGGCCATCTGGGCTAAGATGGTTAGAGCTCAAATCCGCAGACCCTAATCTGGCAAAACTCCCATGGATATCTCCGAGTGCTTACCTGAATTGGCCTTCTGGTCTTGGACCTAGAGGAACATTAACACATAAAGCAAATAAACACATGGCCAAGTTTTGATTTAGAAAAATTTAAACCATTAATGAGAAGTATATTAATTACAAATATTAAAGCAATCTCCTATCAATAACATTTTATGAAATTATGGAAATAGTTCTTGCGTACAGAAATGAAATCTGCTTCAGTTCCTAATGCTTCCAGATAGTTACTGAAATGTGCACAAAGATCACTGAACTTGGGTTAAAGTTATGATGATAAAAGCAATTGTCAGTTTTTGTTGGTACTTGCAGAGATTTAATTTTAGAACCATAGCCTTAGGGAAGTAATATAGGATTAGATCCATACACATTGCATCCAAAGTCATACTGAAATGTCGCTTGTAAAACACTTTCACGATCTTTCTATTTGACTTATAAACATGTTAGTCCAATCTGCAGAGAAAGCCTGCAGTATATGTAGGCTGCATTGAGGTAGTATGTCAATGGATGGTGCTATTGTAAAATCAGGAAGCTTCCATAACTGAACAAAATGAATGCATTGTTCTTTTGGAATATTCTTGCTGAAGCAAGTAAAAGGAGTCTGAGGGGAAACAGTCCAACATCATGCTGAGAAGACAAATGATAGAAAGTTTGAGAAGGTATCAAGACATTAGTGAGGCTGAAAAGAGGATCACAAATCTGTATTAGAACCCTGGAAAATTTAAAGATCTGTACTGACAGTAGTGGAACAATTCCTAGTTTTCCCCAGTGAAGGGAGAGCTCAGGCAGGTGGCACAGAACTGCCACATCACTAATATCACTAGGATTCAAATCCCAGAGTATTTATCTGGTGGCCCTCTTCACATTAGTTTACACCTCTCTAGGCAATAACAATGGTTATTTGAATTACGCATTTGGTCAATAATTTGACTAAAATTCTCCAATGGTGTCTTTAGGAGTCTTAGCACTTCCCACAACAGCAACAATTACCACGTAGATGCATTTAGTAAGCAAATACAGCAGATATTAAGTGAGCAAGCTATCCTACCAATGAATTTTCTTTAAATGATTTGAAGAAAGCAGTAATTTCTTTGGCAACCAGGCAGCAGGTTACCCTAGTGACATTAATTCCTTCTGCATCCTACACACGATTGAATGTGGAATTAGCAGAGCTGGAAAATGCCCCTGCAGCTGTGGCAGAAATAATATACTTCTCATGTAAGTGGAAGCTTTTCTTCACAAGATGCTTGTGCTTCACTGCTCTTTATCAAACAGGGTAACACAAATATACATTTCACTAACAGGCTTAATCAGCAATGGAAACTCAACTTATGAACTGAGAGAGAACTGTCAAACACTGGAGCCACATTTGTCCTGCACAGAACAAACAAACATTAATGCTAGAAAAATAAACCAGTCTGAAAGCCTGAAGAATCAACAAAGAAGCTTTTTCCCTCTGCCTAATCCAGCTAAACCTTCTTAAAGTCCCATTCAAAGTAGACACTTGATGAGATTTCCATCCACAATAGCTTTCTTACCCATTATATCCTCTTGCATTTATGAAAGGACTATATGTTTATATTTAAGAATCCACAGAGTTGTCTAAAGTACAGATACTGAGACTGTTACTTTGGCTAAGAAATCAATTCAGAATGGTGAAAATTACTAGGGCTTTACCTTCCACAACTCTTTTGCCAATTTCGTAGATTTTCTTTCAGTGACGGCATAATATGGCAACCTTAACGTCAGTGTTCAGTCAGTTTTCTTTGTAGAAGTGTCACCATCACCATATCCAAGTACCATGACAAAGATAACTGCAAAATCCTAACAGTGCTGAATATAATCTCACTCCCTGTTGAGGCTCAAAGCAAAAGGAGGAGCTTGTATTTTGGTATTTTTACCTTGTTCTTACTGCTAGGTGTTACACAACTTCAATGTTAATTTTTACCTGACATTTTTTCTTTGGTATCACATGCTGAGAAGGACTTGGGGGTACTGGTGGGTGAAAAGCTGGACGTGAGCCGGCAATGTGCGCTCGCAGTCCAGAAAGACAACGTATCCTGGGCTGCATCAAAAGAAGTGTGACCAGCAGGTCGAGGGAGGTGATTCTGCCCCTCTCCTCTGCTCTCGTGAGACCCCACCTCGGGTACTGCGTCCAGCTCTGGAGCCTTCAGCACAGGAAAGACATGGCCCTGTTGGAGCAGGTCCAGAGGGCCACAAAGATGATCAGAAGGGTGGAACACCTCTCCTATAAAGACAGGCTGAGAGAGTTGGGCTTGTTCAACCTGGAGAAGAGAAGGTTCTGGGGAGACTTTATTGTGGCTTTTCGGTACTTAAAGGGGGCTTATAAGAAAGGTGGGGACAGACTTTTTAGCAGGGCCTTTTGCAATAGGACAAAGGGTAATAGTTTTAAACTAAAACAGGGTAGGTTTAGACTAGATATTAAGAAGAAATTTTTTACAAGGAGGGTGGTGAAACACCGGAACAGGTTGCCCAGAGAGGTGGTAGATGCCCCATCCCTGGAAACATTCATGGTCAGGTTGGACACGGCTCTGAGCAACCTGATCTAGTTGAAGATGTCCCTGCTCATTACAGGGGGGTTGGACTCAAAGACCTTTAAAGGTCCATTCCAACCCAAACTATTCTATGGTTCTATGATATATTCATCTAGCAGTAGCCCACTGGGAAGCTCTACTGTGTAAGTCAACACTTTTGTTCATAGATCAAACATTCAGAAAACAACCATAGGAGTAGAAAGAGGGCTGTAGGTGTACCTCTCTTTTAGAAAGTTGACATAAAATATATATATTTTTTAACATGTTCCTCTGCATTAGAATAGAAAGGTTTTACAAAACTCAAAATTCTTACTCGCATTTCCAATGTCTGTTGTATGTATTACCAAAAAAAAAAAAGCAAACAAAAAATTAGATTTTTGAGACTTATAGATTCTGAATACCCAGACCTGATGATGAGGTGGTGTAGCAACCAGTACGACCAAGAATGGGGACGTCAGCTGAACAACACATAAAAATAAGGGCTCCAAACTAAAGCCACAATGAGGCATATTACCGTACCACAAAGTGCTTGTGCATTAAGCATGCACTTAAATTCAAACACAAACTTCACTGCTTAGCTGAAGAGGGACAAATTTAAACATGCACTTCAAGTTAAGCCAAACATCAACAGGCAAAACCACCACATGTATCTGTGAAAAACAATTGCATCCAAAATTTAAAAACTACTCAGGAGAAGAGTGTGATGACACATACAGAAGCAATCATAGTAGCAAAGAACATTAGAGGAAGCAACAATATTAGAAATCTTCACACGGACAAAGAACAAACAACAAATATTTTGGTTTACAGAGTAAATAAAAATACAATACAAAGTGTAGAAATTAAGGCCCAAATAAGAACTCCAGAGTGACCAACAATACAGCCAACTGCTGAGCCTTGTACCCAAATCTGCCTGTGTTACCTGTAGAAAGGAAGAGTGGTGGTGTATACTGCTGTATACCACTGAATATACAGTAACTCTTGCTCAAGCAGTCTGTGTAGAAGTCCTGCAGGTGCTTTGGAAGAACAGAGCCAAGAACAACAGGAATTCTCGAGACAAACATTAAAAATTCTAAGAACAGAAAAAAGAGAGTAAGACCAGTCCAGAGTATGGCTGCACAAACTCTCTAATAAATGAAGCATGGAGAAAATAAATCTCTACAAGTATTTACAGTTTTAAATATTCTGATATGCTGTTTGTAATAAAGACCCACTTTCTAATCTCTGAAGCAAAGTACGGAACCATGTATTATGAAACTTCGATCTACACGTTGACAGGCTGAAAGTATGGCAACAACAACACAGTCCACGTACTACACAACAGGTATCCAGATTTCCATAGCGAAGTTTTGCCTGATGATGGACTGAGGGCATCATGTACTTGCAGCCTGTAGGAGCTATTCACCGTTGCCTAGGGTCTTGTACAAAATGCTACCTCCCAATTTTTAGTGAAGTCTGAATGTGTTGTACAGATCGTAATTATAGATTTTTAAAGCAAGACTGCATAGAGTGGTATCATTATTCTATGAAGAATAGTCCTGCAATGACAGAGTGCAGCCTACACATGCAAAAATTTATCTCACCTAAGGACTCTAGTTCAGGGGACAAAGATGCCGTTACCTGACAACAGATACTGGAGACTTTTGATCATGTGAGTTAGGCTGTGTAAGTGATCTGGTTATTACGTGACCAAATTACTGCAAGGTAACCAGTCTGCAAGGTGCATATTTGCACCTGGATTGTACCAGTGAATAGGAAAAGGACACCAAATTATGAAAAGTCTATTCTAATCAGATTTGAATAGCACATTTAATTCTAAGCTAATGCATCTTATTAAGCATGAGTGGAATTAATTTCCTAGCAAAAAGCTGAATGCAGCAGGAAAAAAAGGGAATAAATGTTACTTAGTTTAGCCTTGATGGCTAATTCAATTCATTTACTACACCATTATCAAAGGTGTCTGAATAACTTCAGTAAAGGACTGTAATATATTACTGCAGAAAACATCATCTCCACATAATATTCCTATGAACAATGAATGCTATTTAGGCATCAAGCTACTGCTTTCACATGAAGTTGTAACATCACTTCCACAAAGGCAGGTATGACATTCTGAGAAAAACAAAATATTCCAGGTAATATAACTATTTAAAAATCATTAGGATTACAACTTGGTATATTCTGGAGAATATCATTAGTGTGTATTTTTTTAAACCTCTTTATTTGCCTCAAATTACACATAATTTGGAGAAGCTTGCTAAAGTTAGTATTTATTCCGGGTATTAGGTCTATTTTTTTTCTGAAGTGCTAGGTTGACATGTGAACAGAAAGTGGCAGGAAAAGAAATATTGTTTCTCCCACAGCAAGCACACTAACGTAAGGCTTAAAAATGAAGCAGCAGCAGCAGCACATTTTTGCTTAGACCTTTGAACTGCACCATATGGTTGACGCTCAATTAAGCAAAGATTTATCAGTCCCTGATTGGAATGTGTCCAGGACTTGCTATTTTCTCAAATCTTTGAACCAGAGGACTAGAACTGAACATACAATTATCTGGACTCACACAAGATACCATACACTTTCAAATCTTTGAATGAAGTGGGGAAAATTATTTAATGTATATTTTCTTGGGTATACATTTCTACATTTTAGAATGAAAATATATCAGTTCTAGAAAAACTACAAAAAGGCAGGTTTGTGTTCCAACTTTATCCAAGTTAATATCTCACCACCACCAAAAAGGCAAGGTCCAAATCCTATGAATTCTCCACAAGCAGTCCCATCACTTTACATCTGCTCTAGCAACCACCAAATTGCCTAGCAAAGAATGTTCTATTCACTAAAATGACAGAATTCCAACCCAGTAAAAGTGTGTATTTTATTACTGTGTTAGCAAACTGAATGAGTTCACCATGCAGTCCAAGTAGCACAAGATCTGATATGACAGACAGGTGACCCCACGATTGGGAGAAGGGAATGAGATGACTTCTGTTTGAAAGCACAGTGCTGTTGTTTTGACTTCTAACCTAAATATTAACTGTTTCCTACTCCCTGGACAGGTTGCTTCTACTTTTAGCTGTATGTTTTGTAAGTTCATTTACATCACACCCAAGTGCAGCACTAAATACACGAGCAACAGACAAGTCCATGATTGCAAGTCTAAAAGTGCTAAGAGCAGAATAAGAAATAAGAACTTCAGAATGAATCCAGCAGGAATTTATCCAAGTGAGCTTTGGAGAGGATATCAAGATCTGGAACATAAAATGTTGTGACTGCACAGCAAGAGATGTAACTTTTTAATTCAAGACTCTATATTTCATTTATTTGATAATGGACCCAAACACAGATACAATATTAGACTGAAGTAGGTCATGAATTTTTACCCATCAGATTATTTGAGGCAATAGGAACGTAACAAGAAAGTTGTTTACAGTGAAAATCCTAACCCAAAATTCAGCAATAATGAAGTCAGTCAAACATAAAGCTTTTATGTTAAATTGTAAAAGCTTAATTTTAAATTCCATGTAAGACTCTATGGTTAAATTCTGCTTTTATAGACAGATGGTAGGGTTTTTTGTTTGCTTGTTTATTATAAATGTACTTGAGCGTATCTATTCAGTTCACTGAAAAAACCCAAAAACATAATTTGCAATATTTTAATCCATGAGGCTTAATTCCTTTGCAATCGCCATTTCAATGTAGCAACAGATTTCACTGTCACTATTGCTACAAAGGGATTAAATTTTCCCTGTTGATTTTGTATACTGGGAAAAAAATGTAATTGAAGGGTTCAGTTGGTTTTGTTCAAAGGTTTTTGTTTATTTGTTTTTCCTTTTCATAAGTGTCACCTCATGATTGCAATTCATATTTTCATAAATGTTGGAATATAGCTTCTTCTACTATAATAAAACCATGAAACATTTCTGTAGTCCTGTTTTTCCATGTCACCAGTTTACTGAAACCTCCTGCAATAGTAAATAACTTGTAACATAGCAAGTGTAATGTGGGACTGAAGAATACTACTTAAAACCAACTTCAACTGTAAATTTACTAGCAGCACTATACAAAAAGTATATTTACAGCATTTAGGTGTTCACATAGTTTACAGAATAATACTTGTGCATTGCAAATGATGGCTATTCTACTTTCATGACCTTTCCAAATGTGCTCCATTAAACTCTGATAAGGGAAGATGCTATTTCTTGATTTGACAGATGAATGCAAACTTTATTACCTGAACAGAGGGGCTCAACAAAAACCTGACTGCTGCTCTGGCATTAAGTGTTTTTATCATTATTATTTTATACATACAGTATAGTTCAATAAAGAAGCTTCCCTTATTTTGGCAAAACATAGCTTTTCTACATTAATAAAACACTGTAGGAGACTGATTGACTCATTCTTAGCTAGGGACAAATGGAGATGTTATGTGATTTAGCTGGAGTTATTCCCAAAACAGCACCTTAGCTGGAACCCAAGAATTCTGATACCGGATTCTCAACTAGCATATGTTGATATGAAATATCTGACGTTATATGAGCACCTGACCACCAAGTTCTAGTTTTCTGTTCTATGGCACAAAGCTACATTCTCTCTACAGTCTGTTTGCACCATGTATGTTCAGAGCTTTCCTAATTTTTTTCAAATTTATTGGAAAAGATGGGAAGGAACAGAGCGAAGTCATCTAGTACACTGCTTCCAGTCCTTTTTAAAATGCAAGGACCAGATAGTACTTCAGGAAAAAAAAATCTATGGAAAACGTTGCATTCTTTTTCGGTGGGAAGGCATGTGATAAATATTTAGCATTTAGGCAAAAGAAGTTATACTAAATTAAAATGTTACCATATGTACCATCTTCATTTAAAATATTCATTACAAAAATTATAATAACATGACCTAATTCCTGACTTTGCCTGTCAAAAGTGAATGACACATAGCTTCTAACACAAAAATGTGTTTGTATGAGGTTTTATTTTGCTTTTTGTAACTGCAATTCTTTACACACGGTGAGACCACCATCTCTTGTTTAGGATACCACCAGGGTCTGTGGACGATGGATTTACTCATATAGGTCTAGTCCGTCCTTCTGCTCTAAGGTAGAATGAATTATGACTGAACCATTTCTGACATATATTTTTATGCAGGACATCAGAGCAAATGATCAGAACACTGTCTTTGGCCACAAATTTTATAAAGAATAGTGAATACCTTGAAAATGCACAGTGAGATTACAGCATACTTATACCCTTTTCGTATACATAGTTATGAATTCTGATTATAAAATATAATGAACAAAAAAATCTGTCCTCATAAACTCAGCTGGTAAGTGCTACAGGCTTCAGTGAAAGCTAACATTTTATTCAGCCAATATTTTCTATGATTCAGTAATTTTGACCATACAGGTGAGAATCTGTGCTCACTGCATCCTGCAGCCTATCAGTTACTGAAAGATATTCCAACTCTGTGATATCTTTTTAAATGGTCTGACACTTCCCTGTTGAATGCAATTGTGTGTTCTTTCCACAACCCCACGAATCTTTGTAAGTGGCAGGAAAAGTCACTTACAAAGTCTCCAGTGGTAGAGTACCTATCTGTGTTTAAAAAAAAAATCAGGAGAAAGCCATCAGATTCCATATAGTGTGAGCAGGCTGTCAAAGGTCAATGTGAGCAGAAGAATTTTAATGGTCTCTTTAAATAAATAGTATTTATTCATCAATACTATTTTGAGCAGGAACCAGGATGTTGTCTGCAGTTTGACGTAGAGTTAAGAACATAAAATCTGCCACCATTTGAGGAAACAAGGTCTGACAGTAGAAATAGTATTTTAGAAAGCAGTATTTAGGGCAATTGCATTTTAACATAATTAAATACGGCACCATTGGAAGTACAGAAACCCCTGCATTGTTTGTAAATGCAGTTAAGCCTTTTAATCAGTCCACCACCTTTTCATAAGTCCATCAACAAAAATGACAGCCAGTAGAGAAAAATAAAGCAATTACTATTCAAATATTGCTTAGATAGATTAATTAACTTCTGGATGTTCAAAACAATAAGCAGAGTGATATATTTTTGCTGAATGTATTAATATTTTGAATATAAATTAAACTCTGCTACTCAAGATAACTAAACATGCTAGCTGCATTAATATCCGTTACTGATGCAAGTTATTTTAAGAGATAACAGACCAGACTCTCTGGTATTTTGCACTGCACTCCACTGCACTCCAGTGTACTCTATTAGACCCACAAGGATCCCAGCGTAAAATAGATGCTAACAGTGTATGTTACGTTCCTCTCCTTTTTCGCTGCTTCTGGCATAATCCAGGCTCAAATCCCCCAGTCCTGTGGTTCAACCCCCACAGGACCACTATAAACTTCAAGCAGATAAATGACACTTTCCCTCCCACTGATGAATGAATGAATTCTGGATAAAGTGGACACAAGAATTTGAAGTGAAAAAAGACAAGCTGTATTGTCTTTTTGTGCATGCATCTGGTCTCCAGCATGTGTCAGTCTGCAGCTCCTAGGATTTGGGCCACGCTCACCAAAGCTATGCAGCAGTCTCTGGTTATTCACATAAAAACAGCACAGCACTTCAAAGACTGCACAATGCAAGTTTAGTACATAATAAGGCAAAACCCTCCCCAAAATATATGCTGACTTTTGGATATATTCCAAAAGAAAACATTCCTCATAAGGACTGCATAAACAATTCCTGAACTCAAATATAAAATGTTAAATAAAATGTAACATATCCTGTGCGATGCCTTTGTTTTCAATGCATCTCTGGTTTAAATCTGAGGCTAGTTATCTTACTATCTGATGAGGTTCTCCTGCTTTGTTGTTTACTTGTTCTGAAGGAGAAGTCATTCTTCCAGTAACAAATTGAAAACAAACCAGTCATTTACCTCTTCTATCATGTCAGTGTCTTACCCTTAGAGACTCTTGCACTTCAAAAATAGGCCAGCAGGTACATTAAGCTTCTGTGTCACTGGCATTAAGGCAAGAGGCAAACCCTTACTCAGAATTTAATTTTATTTTATAAAAAACACTTAAATAGGATTTACAGCTTTCAACCTTTTAATTTAAAAATAGGAAAAAATATTACTAAGAGCATTGCTATTGATTTAACAACTGAAACTTGTGATATTACATATTGGGATTGGAGATTTTCAGCCAGGTAGCCAGAACATATAGAACATCATACTATGGAAAACAATAAAAGCTATTACAAATCTTCTTGCATTCTTACAGTGTTTTTCTTAGATTAAAAATCAACATTTCCACTGCCAGCTCCTAAAGCCTAAGAACAGACAGAACTCTACAAAGAACAGATGTTTTTCTTTAATCTTCACAAAATTTATGCAATTGTTTCACACTTTGTTCAATTACACAGATGTAAATAAGGAATGTTACTGTTTGTAGGAGTACTACTGACAATCTGTTTAAAATGGATCCAAACACCTAGCAGAATTCACTGTACTCTGCTTACATGAAATATTGCTTCTCAGCAGGACCGTAGGTCACTGTTCTGTAAGTGTACCAAATGTTCTGGTACGATTTCATTTGATTTCAGTGAAAGAGGTGCAAAAAGTGAGAACTGAAATAATGATAAACATTTCTGTCACTGCAGCACTATCATGACTGACTATTTTAGATGTCATTTAGACTTGTCATATCTTTAAATCTGTTGAAATTTATATATTAAGTTGTCATGTGCAATGACACTTTGATTACACTTGAATTCTGTATTCTTTTTGTTCAGTGCCTGAAAAGGGGGCATTTGTCTCTGAAAGGTGAAAAGCAAATGCCTTATTAGGTTTTTAATGCTAAACCCTTGAAGATATGGAGCTGGTCTGATAAGCTGATATGAACTAATTAAGATAGAAGCCGATTCTGCTCCCATATCTCAGAGTGAAACAAGAATGATATCGGTGTGTTGTCATTATTTCTTGTCCTTCTAGTTTCTTAGTACTGTACACAGAAGTTAAAAATGATACAACATTGCACTTCGGCTAATAACTACTTGCTGAAGTAAACCTGAGTGCCATAAAAATATTCTTTCTTTAAAGCAACAGAACTTTTACATACTCCTAAAGGAGCAGATGCCGTCTCATATTTTGCAGACTTCTCGGAGGAGAGTTGGACAGCAAATTGACACATTTCCCAGATATTGATTGTCCCTTGGTCTAGTGTTCCATAGCCTGTTTCCTGATTTCCAAAAGTGAGAGTTCTGATTCAGAATCAATACACCACTTAAATTGTCATCTTATCGGACTTTTCTTCAAGTGAATTAATAGAATACAGATAAAATGCCAATTCTTTTACAAGAGTTCCAAACTCCTCATATATAGGCACTAGAAATATTAATATTATCCATTGGAATATTCATTAAGATTAAGTTTGAGAAGAATATTATTTATTCTGTCCACAAAGCTGTGCAGAAAAGACTGACAAATAGTTTTGCATCCTCTCTTTTTTAGAGAATATGAACCTTCATAGCCAGAACATTGTACATGATGTAGACAGCATGTTCATTTTTTAATTACTGAAATTGTAAGACATTGAAAGGAAAACCAAAACAAGAAAAACATGAGTCTTATTTTTGCAACATTTTAACTAGAGACTTCTTATGTGCCTACAAAGTAAAGACAGAATACAGTTGCAGAACTTGTATTTATATTTCAAATGTTTCTGACAGTGTTCTGAACTACAGGCACTGGGGTTTACTGTAAACTACATGTGAGAATCAATTAGATCCATATTTATACACATCCAAAATTGAAGATTTTTGTTTGTTTGTTTAAAGCTTTCAGTCTGGGCTCAACAGCACACACACAAAAAAAACCCTAAAACAGTATTCTAGGAGAAAGCAACAGGATGGAAAAGTACCTAGTAACTCAGTGTGTCCTATCAAAAAGTGGGAAGACTTAAATAAAAACTGAGATACAAACTTATTAACATATTTTCTGCATATATGTATATACACACACATATGCAGACAGAATCATCTCCTCACATTTCTTTTAAAGACATTAGTCTTCATACAAAATCTGATGGTTTTAGTTCATTAGGTCCTCACGCCTATGTCCTTGAACTCATAATTCTCATTGTGACATCATCACTATCATGCCAAAGATGCTAATGGTATTACAGACTACCTCAGACAGGAAAACAAACAGGAGAAATTTAAATTAATCATACCAATCTGAATTCTGTTTTCATAAACCTGATCTTAACAACAAGAAAGTAATTCAAGGAAGAGGAATGAAACATTGGTAATCACCTAACGTTTATTTTCCTCATGATGCACGCAAATTATCTCTTGGACATTGCAAATAGAATTTGGTTGCTTCCAGAGAGGTGTCTAGAGCCATTTTAGACAACCTGAAGCATCCCAGCTGGCTTCCCTTGGCTTGGGACCCCCTTACATTTTGCATTACATCTGTTAGCCCTGTGAGAATATCTTCATTGGCCTGCAATATCTAAACTGGCACTAAACTTCCATGTTTAGGCACCTGAAAGCCTAACCCATACTCCCTTTTGCTCTGGTCTACACTGTATGAAATAAATCAAAGTATTAGCATTGTATATTAATTTCACAATGCTGTAAAAACAACAAGATAAGTAGGAAACTGAAAAACAAAAGTGGCCTTCTGCTGATTAAGATTTTAATACAATAGCATCTTCAACAAAACATTAACTTGATGTTCACTGGTTTGCATAAACATTCTTCCACCATACTTGCAAAAAAAGATTAATTTCTGTCAGCGGTACTGATTTAACACTCAAGCTGGATATCTAAGGATTCTGCTATTGTCTGTCTGCATTGTTGACTATTATCCCTCCTTGTCTGAGACCAAGCTGTCAAACTGAAGAAATATTGTGTTAGCTCACAATAGAAAAGGGGAGGAGGGGAAAAGGATGGCAGATCAGAGGCAGGTAAGCATAGAGAGATAAAACCAGAACACTGTTCTTTATCTGGTGTACAAAATAAGGATTATCAATACTGGCAACATAAGGAGAAAAAAATATGTTATACAGAATACTTATAATGCTATATTATTATGTCATACATCTAATAATATACTTACTGTAAGACTCTATAGCAGCTAATAACACTAAGCCAGGGATGATCTTTTCATGACACTCTACTCAAAAGCTGGTCTCCAGCTTTCCTAAAGATCTGACAGGTTGGTACAAAGAACAGATGGATGCAAACAGACCGGGCAGCACAAACAGTGGTAGAAATACACCGATAACTTGAATTCTCATCAAGGTTTGCAGACCTAACAGTGTAGGAGAGTTTCAAGGACAGATCACAGAACAGTACTTTCAGCGTATTTATGTTGATATCCTTGTAAGTGTTGAAGTGATGAGAATAAAAAAAAAAAACAACCACCAAACAAAAACCCCACATATGCGCTTGTATGAGAATTAAATTAAAGCATGTTGGAGTCCAGCAGCATGGGCCAAGAAAACTCGGGGGTTAGGATCTCGTAATGATAAAACATACCAGACAGGATGAAGAAAAATCAAGAAGGGTTATGAAGAGGAAATCAGTTAGCAATTTTTACAGCTAGTATTTGATGCAATAAAAAACGGCAATTTAGAAGAAGGGAACAAACTTATCAAAGCAACACTTGAGGAAAGCAGACATACAGCAGTGATAGAATAGAGTTGAGGTTCTTACTCCTACAAAGTACCTTCCTTTGCAGAATGCTAACCTGGACAAACTGATCCAATTTAGCAGATTTGATTTATCCCATCTCTCAATTCAAACTTGCAAGTTCCGCCTACTGCTGCAGCATTCTCTCATACCATCCAAGGAATCCAAACCAGATCTTTGAACTCGTGTTTGCTCTCTGATTTACCTTCATACCAAAGCGTTCTGCATAAGCAAGTAATTGAGTGAGATGAAAAGAATTCTAGAGACAAGCACTGCAGAAGTGCTGGCAGCTCAGACTCCACCTTGAACAAAGACTTCAGTCCTACTGCAAAAGAGTAGAAGGAGTTCAGAAAGATCAACAAAACTATGAAGAAGGAAAGTATTTTACATATTCTGAAATAAAACTTTATTAACTAATGACAGCTGTAGCACATAATTATCTACAAATACATGTGAAATCTAAGAAGAAATGAAATTATCAGAATAGTAAAAAGGCTATAACTAAAAGAAATGTCACTACAGGAAAGGAAAATGTAACAGCACCTTTGAGCATTGTGCGCTATTGAAATATGGAAAAACTTCCCAGGGAAAGCCCCATTCCCTGAAAAATTTGAAATCAGACTGATAAGCTGATTGGTGACAATATGCAAAAATATACTGGAGCCATAAAACTGCTGAAATAATAAAAAATTATATGAATTATCTGATTTTTATCAATATAATTTACATGAAAGATTTAACTGAGGTGTGAGCTGCTGTACAGGTCATACAAAGCACAGGTATTTTGGTAAGAAACAAAAGTACACTTATGTTCCTAACCACAAACCAAAACATTCTTCTATCCCATTTTAGCTTGGAATGTTGTGCAGCAATGATGATTCCACCAGGCATATATGTAGGTGGCAAACTATGGAAGAAATTAGACTGATTTGAAGAAAAAAGTAGGTGGCCTGTCATCATAATGCATTTGCCTGCCCCATCTCCTATTGCCATATAAACAATACTAAAAATAAAAGAAAATACCATTTTTAGGTTATTTTGAAGACTCCTGTGAAACTCTTTAGGCAGGATATTTGGAGCAGAAAAGGACATCAAATTGTTTAACTTCAGCTTTCAACTCTCAGTTCTTTGATCACAGGCATCTTAAAAGTTTCCCATGGAAAACATGCTACAGACAGTTTGATGTACACGTTTTACTCCTACATTTTTTATATGCATTCATTGAACCAACCAAGCACCAACTTCTGAAAGTAAAATAAAGAATGTGAATAGAAAGCTCAGATCAATCAGTTCTTTTAGCACAAACTAAATTAAGAATAGTGTTTGATCTGTTTGTTTCAAAATTTATACAGTGCTTTCAGAATTAAGCATCTTTCTGTCAAATATTGTTATCCTACCTCAGCCCATGAAAGGATTTCTGAAATATAGTTTCCATTTGACCTACATATCAGTTGCTCTTTTATGTTCTCACTTCCTATACATACTATTCTACTGCATCCACTAGGCATCCCTATGTTGCCATTGCGTCAATATCCTTAACTATG
The DNA here is from genome assembly GCF_000708025.1 of Charadrius vociferus. Lineage (NCBI taxonomy): Eukaryota > Metazoa > Chordata > Aves > Charadriiformes > Charadriidae > Charadrius > Charadrius vociferus. The sequence goes on from NW_009649570.1 coordinate 4,251,162, forward strand.
AAACTATGTAACAAAAACAATGTTACTTTTAATATTCAATGTTATTTATACATCTCTTTGTTGGGTGAGAAGCTTAAGAGTTACTTAATTTATCATTTTTAATCTCCTTTTTCCCTAGTGATCTTCGTATTCACTCACATCCCACGTTTCTTCACAAGCCTCCTGGCAACATCCCCCAGGCAAAGGCTTCCTGGAGCAGATTCTCAAGTGGAGCAATAACAGCTTTACATCAGCTGAGGATCTTTTTATTACATACACATTACTGATCAAAGGCAGCGTTGGCCTGTCTGCTCGGAAAAGCTGCAACTCCTCCTCCAAAATAAAACAGTCATACCAAAAGATCCTTAAATCAAAACAATTATATTCATCAGCAGAATGCAAAATTCTCAGCATTAATGGATAGTCACCAGCTGCAGTTGCACAAATTATAAAATGCGCAGTCACCATGTTTAGTGTTCCAATAAATATAGCTCCTCTCTGCTGCCATCTACAGAGATTTCAAATTTTTACAAAATCTACGATTCACTTCCAGAGATATATTTAACAGGATCTCAACGTGCCCCACAAACCAGCTCACCCCAAACATGTATTACCTCAACATATTAGAAGCCTGAGGCAAAGCTGAGCCCAAGTGATAGGTCTTCAAAAGGCATTCAGATGCTGCCACACTGCACGCGGAGTGATGCTTGATCCTAGGTGTTCCGCAGCCTGTGCGAAAGCCTCAGCTGGGAATGATGTGCTCATGTTCCCTGTTCAATGCATGGGAAGATTTAAGTTGTACTCAGATGCCCCTCAGAAGTCAGATGAGCTGCCAAAAGTGAAAAGGAGATTCTAAATCTCTAGTATGGATATCTCAAATACCTCTGCTTGAGTCCCCACAATATCTAATGCTTAAAGGTTGCAACGCTGTTATCTGACATAGCCGTTATATGCCCGCTTCAGACACCACATTTCCAGTTTTGCAGCTGGATGTTATAACTGGGTGGCTACAAAGTCAGTTCCTCTCTCTGTATAAAAATGAAACTCAGTAGGCCAAAGTGGTACATTTTTAAAAGACTAACACCTCAGATGCACAGCATAACTCAGTAAGGCTGCTCATCTGTATTAAATGACTGCGTGCCCATTAAGGATACAACACGGCCTGCTTACAGCCCAATGTGAACATGTCGTTTGATATGCAATTAATTGATCGCGTGTCAAAATAACTATTAGCCTCCAAGTCAGCATGCTCCTGCAGAGCATCCTCGTTATGGAGGTTTGAGCCCTCCTAACCTCTCCAAATGCTAAAATACTTCAATGTTTTGTTATAAAATGTGCTTCGCCGTGCAAGCTATCCCAGGCACGAAAGGCAACCAACGCGCAATTCCCGCAACCCTACCGAAGTGTTTCACAGGCATTCGCCTTACAGCCGCCGTGCAGCCCGCTCCCTGCCGCCCAGTGACGGGAGCGCGCCCGGC
>NW_009649570.1:4253294-4280913 GCF_000708025.1 Charadrius vociferus
CGCCCCCGAGGCCTTCATGGTGCTCCACCTGAGGATGAGGGTGGTGGAAGAGCAAACCAGCGCGCTGGTGCGAGACCTGGAGGCACTCGGCGTCGATGGGCAGAGGTATGGAGGAAGCAGGGGTAAGCTCTTTCCTTCTTGGGGAGCTCACGCTTGTCTTGATTTTCCACGTCTTGTTCCTCTTTGCACCCATTTGCTATGCTTTGCTCTTCTCTCTGTGAGGGACGTGGTATCAGCAGAGTTGGCGAGAACGGGCTACAGCAACCCGGGGTCACAGGAGACCTTCCAGCCGTATGAAACATGGTTTCTAATCTCATCACATCTGTAATGCATATGTGCAATGTCAGGTAGGTATGCACACACAGAGTAGGTCAGTTTTTTCTCCTTTTCAGCCTCGATCGTTTCCACTCAAAGACCTCAGGAATGCCTGCTAGTCACCCAGCCATTAGCCCTGTGCAGGCCAGGGTAGCATTTGTGGGAGAAAATACACTGTGGAGAAACTGTGAAACACTGGTGAATCGAATGTGTCGGTTAGAGAGTGTTGTACAGACACTGAAATTAAACATCTTCCGGCTGCAGACAGAAAAGGAACTGAATCCAAAGCATGCAGGTAGTCAAAGAGTTGGGTTTTTGACCACTTTGATTGTTGTCCCTCCCTATGCTTTTTCTGTCAATGGAAGTTTTTTGCCTTTTCCTTGTGGCAGCCCAGTTGGAGCAGCGCCTGAATGCAGTCCATGAGGAGCATTTGCAAGAAATGAAGATTGTACAGCAAGAAGCAATGAAGTTGCGCCAACACCTAAGTGATATGAAAGAGGCTGAAGAAAGGGCAAAAGAAGAAGTTCAGAGACTGAGTACTGCTTTGGAGATTACAACTGCATCCAAGGTACAAAAGATTATGATCTTCTTATAGTTTCAAGTATTAACAGACTTGTGTTTAAGTACATTCATCTATGACATAGTTAAACAGAAAGTATACTCAGCTGGAAAAAGGAGTTTATGATATATTGTTGGCAGTAAGAGCAAACACTTTTGATAGTGAGAATCTATGCTTCCATCAATTAAAAAAAAAAAAAGCAAATAAAGAATAAAAATATTTGAGATTTGTAATTCTCTCATCTTGGTGACTTAAGTTCATCCTAGCTTTCATGCGTAGAGTTCTCAATAGCTTTTCTGTTTTTCCAGGAACTTTAATTTCTCTGGTATTTCAGTCTTACACTTTTATTACTACCTCCCGTGAAGAGAACTTCAATGGAGTATGTCACTCAATCTGATTAATTGTAGTAAAGAATGCATTGCTTGTTAGTGCTTGCACTCTTATATTTAGTGCTTCAGAATAGAGAACATCAGACTGGAGATAGAAATCAAGTTCTAGGTGTTAGTGTGACAGCTGCATTTTATAATACCTATTGCTTTTGCAATAGTTACGAACATGAAAGGATAAAAATATCTGTGCCTTTCATCTTTTTTAGATGGGTGTAGTGATTGCAGCTGAGGAACTGAGGAACACAAAACAGAAAATTAACTGTAGACTTCAGGAGGTAAGTACAAGAGCAAGGAGCTTAATGGGAGGCTGAATTTGCCAAGTATTATTTATAGATTTAAAGAAGACACTTAAATGCTATTCTGGGTGCAATTTTGGAAGGTGCACAACCTAAAGGAACCTGCTAGCCATGCTTATAACTAAATACCCAGACAGAACACCTTTCGTATATGATCTCGAAGTATTTGTTCAATCTACTTAATTAGATCTGGCTCAGAAAATTATTATTTTTTCTAGTTAACAGAACAGCTGTCCCAGGAGATCAGCCTGCGGGAGTCTTTGGAGGAATCCCAAGCAACTGTGATGTGTCATATACAGGATATGGAAACAACGGTAGAAGCAGAACGGAAGCAGGTTTGAGAAACTTTCAGTCTTTTGTATCTCTTTTCATTTTCTCATCTGGGAGGAAGAGCAAGAACTTGAATGTCGTTCCTAGAAACCAGTTAAACCACTTTATCACTACAACATTTTGTACAAATGTTGATCAGAAGAGATCGAAGTTCCTGCTCAAAGTAGTAGTATCACGAACACTGGATTGGGGCAGTGGTAGTTTTGTCTAGCAGCGTTCAAGGACTGTGATTCCATGGCTGGTTTAGGTATTTTTTTATAGCGCTGCAGTAATGTTCCAGTTAATGGAATGTTTCTTCTAGCATCCAATCTGAACGCTCCAAGCTTAAATGTGGGACCATTGCCCCTTCTTAAATCATTCAGTGCAACTGAAAAGAGTTTGACTTCATAATCTTTGTAACTACCTCTTGGATTTGTGGGCCACAACTGAATCCTGACTTAATGTCTTCTTCACCACGCTAAACAAGCCTCTTTATAATTGAGGTACTGATAAATAGGTAGAAATAAATAGAAAATGCAATAAATATTCTGTTGAGATTGGGAGTAAGAATGTTTTCTCCATTAATTGTCATGATGACAAAGCTAGATTTTTGTTCTCAGCTGTATTTGTATTATCTAGCTATTTTGGAGTGTGGGGAGGGGCCGTAGTTCATGGTAGAAATGAACTGGCTTACACGTAATCCAAATAAACAAAACCAATCCTCCTCTCTGCATGTGGACACACACACAAGCCATATGCAGTCACCCTAACACTTCTGCATTCATAGCAACAGTTTAGTAAGGATAAAAGAAAGCGAGTAGCAAAGTATCAAAACTTGAATAACTAACAGTTTGGGTTGTTTTCAATTTTTTGATGATCATCAAAGTCTCTTTGTTCCTGAAACATGCAAAGTTCTATTAGAAATTACTAGGTTTTTTTCCTACATGCCTTTTATTGTCTTTGTATTCTTCTACAGCAGAAGTGGAAAAATGACAGATACATTATTGAACTATATGAATTATACATCACGTGAGAAGCAAAGGCTTAGTTTAATTCATCTGTCAATTTCTGATGGGTATAGTTGACCCTGTGGTATATTTGTTAGTGTTAAAACAAAAAAAATTCCTCACAAAATTGCACGAGACAGACTTTTTAAGTGCCTTGAGCGTTGCATTCACCTTCATCTTTTAACTCTTGATCTTTTCTGTAGTCTCTAATTGTGAAAACTTGTTAGTTTCTGCGTGTCATATAAAGATGATTGTAAGCACACATATATTGGTTACATATAGAAACTGAGTTGCCATAAAAGTCTTCTGCATAAGATTGGGACAAGTAGAAAGAGAAGAGATACTGGTGAGGCTATATCTTTTCCAGTTAGATCAACTTTTCGGGCTCTGAAATTCGCTTAGGTTTGCCTGACTGAATTCTGCATCTTAAACAATAATCTGTGGTATCACTGCAGGTACAGATATTACAGCAGGACTGCCAAGAGTTGCGTAAAGATGTCCAGCTCGCCCGAGTTAGGCTGCAAGAGGAGGAGGAAAGAACTGCCCAACTGGAGCAACAGTGCACACAACTGAAAGCTGAGCTGGGTATGACAATGGGTTCTTGTCATATCTTTTTAGCCCTTCTCTCACTGCTTCCACAGTGAGAGGAAACAAGCTCTTGGGTCCTCTAGACCTGTGGCAGGTGTATCAGTCAACAAGAATGGAGGGCAGCTTAAGAGGTGATGAAATATTAAGTCCTTTAGTTTGTACGTGATATTTCTAAAGCCTCTTCTTACCAAGAGGAAACTGACAACAGGGGTAATCAGCTTAATGAATACACAACAATAATATGAAAAGATTCCATAGGCATAAATTCTTTTCAAAGGAGACTCATCTAGCATGTAACCATTAATGCATGGTTCCTGAACTGATGTGCAAGTAGAATGCCCATTGCTATTGAGTCTTTTTGCATCTGATTAAAAAAATGTGCTCTATTAAACATCAGTATAAGGACAAGCCTGTAGTTGATCTCATTTAGATTCCCAGTATATTGATGTGAAAGCAGCTGCTTATAAGGGAGCTAAGTGGCATTTAATGCACTGCAGGGTAGGGGGAAGGTCTATATTCTCAAAATTAAAGGTAAATGTTCCTGACCTAAAGTCTATTCCTTATTTCCAAATAACTCACAGTAACCATGCCTAAATCCTACCATAATCATTGTTCTTGTGACCCTTCCCTCAGGACCTATTTCAGATTTCTAGCTACTCCTTTTACAGAAGTTTTCCTGTTTCCCATATGTTTTGTTTGTTATTCTGTGAACCACACATGCCATAATTAAACCATAGCTCACAAAAGGCAGTCAGTGTTTCTGCATAAGGCATGGCAAGAGGAGAGAAACTTGTCATGTTGTGGCAGAGCTGGGTGAATGGGGGATAATGATGGCAAAAGCATTCTTTCCTTCAGAACAAATGCAAATGACAAATTTAAATGACACGTACAAATTTTCTTTAGTTCTGTGTCAACTAATCCTGCTTTTTCCCTTTGTTAATTGAATGAACTTTTAAGTGATCCTTTGATAATACTTTGGATGTCATAATATTTTTGGCTAGATTTCCCTCCCTACCCCGCTCATGCTGAATTGTCTCTTGTTGTCTTCCTTCTTTTACAGTATGTTATACACCACAGCAGAATAAAAGGCTAGCTATTATAGGCAGGTTGATTCAAGTTCAAACAAAAATGCTTCTGCTTTTAGACGTGTATATTTTACTCAGGGATCTAACTACTGTTCTTTGTCAATGCACAAAACTTGTAAAGTTGCATACGGGCTGTGGGTTATAGTCAGGACAAATCAGTTGCTTGCACACTAGACAGCTGAATAAGAGACAGGGTTATTTGATTTCCTCAAGCAATCACAGAAGTGGTATGTGTAGGAGACTGGCACGATGGCATGCTTAATTTTAAAATTAAATAAATTATAATTTATGGAATCAATTTTAAAAACTAATTTTTCTGAAATATTGAAGTTACCAAGAAGGGTGTTAAAAACCAACACATATGTAGAAGTCTTACCTGTTTTTGGCATATTCAGTAACTTAGCTAAACTCAAACATTAAATCAAAATGTCACCTTTTAAAATTACCCCACAGATAACAAAGCGTGTCCTGACATTCTTTTCTATTTTTAGACTCCAGGAACTGTATCATTTCCCAGCTTGGTGAAGAAGCAAAAGTAAGTTTTAAACAAGTATTGGTGAAGAAAATAGCTAAATAAAGATCAGAACAGCTTATATGGAACCTTTCAAATGCCCCACACTTCAGAGGCAGAATTTCTACGTGAACAAATGCCAAATGTGACCAAGGCTATAACCATTGAATACCTTATTTTATTATTTTACCAGTTTGGGTTTGCCCTACTTATTTTTTAAAAGATTAACTTGTATTCCACTGAAATGTCAAAACAGTGATATGAATGCCTGCCTTGCAAAGCTAGAACTGACCACAAAACACAGTTGTAGCACAAGTATTGCATACAAAGGAGACAAATAGATGGAGTGGTGATTAATGCTACAGAAAACTCAGGACCTTGGTCAACGGGGTACTAAATGGGCGAAGAGGTATGCTTACTGCCTGTGTATGCTGTCTCCTCTGAAAGAGTAAGTTTCAGTGAAGATGAGGTAAAAGTTCAGCTTAGACGTGGAGTCTTACAGCGCTGGCACAGGATCCCTTCAATTGTGAATTGTACCACTTCTGGCAGGGAGATCTTTTATGTTCAGAAGTGTTGAGATTACTCATTGTGGAGACTAATAAGTTTAAGCTCAGAAGTATATGAAGGCACCCTCAACTTTCAAAGCTAAGTTGGAGCAGGTAGAGCTTTGGGTACATTTCACAAAGAGGCTTGTACTACAAGATCCACGTCTGGTGCTTGCAAGAGCACGTAGCCATGTGACAATAGCTTAAAGGAGATAGACAAGTATGAAACAAAGACTTGATAATTGTGAAGTGCCTGACTAAATGACATTTAAATTTTTTCTCAATGGGTGTTCTGTTTTATTGCCCCTTAGAATGCACAGCTGTCCTTTAGCAAACAACACAAAGAGAATCTGCAACTTCAGTCTAAAATGACTGCCCTGCGAGAAACAGCAGAGAAGGTACAGGTAATAAGAATAGCTACTCTTGTTTTTAAAATGGAAATAAAATATAACAAAATAAGTGATTACAGTGAGAAATTATTATACATTTACTGGGAAGCCTCAGATGCAGGTCAGGAGACAAAGTTTAGTGCCCTCGGGTAATGTGGGCTAATGAACAACTTCCAGTAAAGGAATTCAATCACTTTCATAGGTAACTGTCCCAGATTTCCCCCCCTTAAGGCTGGAAGATTTTCTTCCCAGTACTTACTTTGAATCGACTTTTTTTGAAAGTGTCTTTTTCAGGGGCCAGGACATGCAGAACTACTGCTGCTCCCTCTTCTGTCTACCCTTGAAGTAGTACATTTATATTCCTTTGCAATTTTAGATTCTACATGAGTGTGTTTCTATTAATGATTCAAATACGGAGTACCCACTTGGCTAAAGTTTCCTCTATCTTTTGGGACAAAAGGTTTACTTCAGTATATTCTAAAAAAATTTATTTATTCTACTTTCTCTCTTTTTAGAACATATTTTATAAAACATTTTTCTATTTTTTTCCCTTTACCCCCCCCCCCTCAACAGATACTTATTTATTGAGTGGTGTTCACTGGTAATGGGATTTGGATATGCCTTCCACAGAAAGTTCCTTTTTTCTTTGGTTATCTACAATGATTCAGCTATGAAATTAGTAGCAGTCCATTTTTTGATTTTTGCCTTCTTTGCCTTAGAAACATTACCTTTTTTCTGGACTTCAAAACTAGTAAATTATTATGCTTGAGTTTAAACTGTGTAGTTTAAACTATGTTCCCTTTTTTCCTCCCTTTACTTTAAACTTTTTTTGCCTTCTTTGCCTTAGAAACATTACCTTTTTTCTGGACTTCAAAACTAGTAAATTATTATGCTTGAGTTTAAACTGTGTAGTTTAAACTATGTTCCCTTTTTTCCTCCCTTTACTTTAAACTTTTAACAGCTTGGAATAAGTCTACCATAAATTGGGACTACCTGAACAAATATTTTTGACACTTTCTACCTAAAATAGATTTTTCCACATCTGCAAGAGATTTTTTAAAAGTTTCTGACAGCCTACTGTGCAGAAAAAAAAAAAAAACAAAACCAAAACACTGAAAACTTGTTTGTCCTCCTCCTATCTAACCAGGTCCTTAATGACCACTTAAGCCAGCAATGCTTAGAGCTCACCACCGCACTCCAAAATGTTGCCATGGAGAATGCTAAACTCATTTCAGATCATCAGACCATACTTAAGGTATGTAGCCTACTATTAGAGTCCAAGGAAGTTGTCTGCAGCTCAGACGTTAGACAACAGACTAATTCCTAATACTGATAATCTGTGGGAATACAGTAAATTACTTCACATATAGCAATGGAATTTCTATAAAGGTGGTGATAAAAAAGTGTTAGTGTCCTCCTTTGGCAAAGATTTATTTTCAGTACAGAAGAAAAAAGTCATATGTTATGGAGAAAGAGTGTAAATATGATAATACTATTTATAGAAACATCCTGTAACAGCCACTGAGAAAGAGGAACGTAGGAATTAATGGGCCTTGTAAGTACTGCAAATGCAGAAGCTGAGTGGAAGTAATAAGGGTCTGAGATGAAATACATATACAAAAGCTAGGCAAGGCGAACTCAGTTTTGACACCCTATTCAAGAAGCAGCGCATCACAATATGCAGAGCTATAGGGATGATGTGGGACCTCGACAAATTAACAGCTTTGTGAATTAATTACTCGTCCCTCATCATTCTGATGTTGGGTAATTGCCTGGATAATTTTTCCCCTTTAGGCAGAACAAGAAAAGACTCGTAAGCTGCAAGAGCAAGACTCGCTTCTGAATGCTGCCCATGCTAACTTTCTGGGAGAGCTGCAGAGTGTGCAGCACGAGAGGGCTCAGCTTCAAAGAGAGCTGTGAGGAATTTTCTAGTCTGCCGCGTCTGTCTCACCACCTTGATTTCTGCTTCTCTAGCACTTGTTACTTATTAACACAGAAAGGCCAGTTTGGTATTTAATATGGAGGCCATCTTCTGTCCTTCGGTTGTGCTAGAGCTCCAGCTTGGCTGCTTTGTCTTTCTCTAGGGAGGCCTTGCGTACAGAGCATGGCAAATACAGGCAGAAAGCAAGCCTTGCTGAGGAGACAGCAACCACACAGAGACAGCTTTTGGAATGCACGGTTGCTAGACTGCAAGGTGAACTGGAGACAGCTTTGCAAGAGAAAGGATATCTGCTGGCAGAAAAGGAAGATCTTGAGCAGGAGGTATAGAACACTTATTCTTGAAGGCTGCTTTCAGACCCACATCACTAGAGTTCTTACTCTTTCATACCAGTTTTGCTTGCAGAATAATTATTTTTTGTTACTGCAGTGGAAAGTGTGACACGCTCTCCCCTTTCCCACTATGCTTATATTTTGACTTGTAATGTCTTCTCTCTGAAGGATGAAGAGGGAGGGAAGGTAGGGCAGCTCTGCAGATTACTGTTTCTGAACTTTGGAGTTCACTTGCAACCTTCAGATCAACTGTTCTGAAGATGTGTAGTGTTTCTATGAATCTGGACGTTTTCAGGTGACAATGATTTCACATTTCTTTTGACAGATAAGAACAACAGCAAATGAAACAATACAGGAAAGGAACAAATTGCAAGTAGAAAAAACAGAGAATGAGGTATCTGGTAATATATATGGCCGTTCTTTAAATTTAGTGTTGTCTTTCTCTAAGTTTTCCTTTCATTTTGCTTACCCTCTACTAAATTATTTCTAAATAATGTGATATTTACCATAGCCATATTGTTCACTTTGATGTTTGATTATTTTATTTTTTTTTTTAATCTATATGGATGTGTCCTTTAGAGCACCAACCGTACTGCTACCTACACAAGACTGTTTCTAGTAATAAGTTTGTTATGCTGCTATGGCAAATGAGAAATAATTTTGAGCTTCTCCTACCTGTTTTACCTGTGTAGCTTACTTGGCCATATGCATCGCCTGGAAAAGGAAAAGTAGCGTTTGTGGTATAAATGAGAAATTTCTTAGTGTTGTGACTGAACTCAGCATGACTATTTCACTGTTGTGGAAGAGCTCTCTGAAACGGGAGAGACTATACCTAATCCATATGTAGTGCTGAGGTTTTGTGATATTCATGTATTGTGACTGGAAATCTTGAAGTGGTATGACTAGAGTTGGATTTTCTTTTTCATAGGTAGAAATGGTTTCAATGAAATTCACTTTGCAAACACTAGAGGAAAAGAACAAGAGGCTATTGGATCACTTGGCCACACTAGTACATGAGCAGGTAAACTCTAATAAAGTAGATAACATGACCTGACTGATAAGTAACTGTAGCAGGAATCAAGGTGCTCTTTAAAGTAATCTGTATGTTATGGAGACTGACTGACCAAATTAAGGAATCCAAATGGGGAAAAGATGAAAACAAAAGTATAAGATACCTCAAATATTACTACATCTTTTTAGATGTCTGTGTGGGATGAGCTAAGAAGACTATATAGAGCTGAAGATATTGGACATCTAAGTATGTCATTAAAATCCTATGACTCATTTTCTAGTACAGGTATACAGCTTGTATATCTGTACATATATATTCAGCTTACGTGCATTGGGAAGGTATTAACAACAGTTTGATGCCCTTTGTGAAAAAAATTTGCACTTGGGACCTCATTCCCATATTTAACTTATTCCCATTCCATTAGTTCTCACTACTGTCAGTCACCTGGATCAGGATACTTGACCAGTTCCAGAAGAGTTGAGTAACAGCTCAGTAACACTGCTACCAGTGCTTTTACAATGTTGGATGTAATGACCAGTTGTATATGCTGGAGATCCTAAAAACACTTAGCTGCTGATAAGATCCTAACAACACGATGCTAAAGAAGAATTAACTGAAACATCTTTTGCATGTTTGTTATATGATAATCAAAGTTACATTTCTACAGTAGTTAGTCTGGAACGTATGGGTATCTTTTTCTGTTTAACACAGAACTCCTTTGGCAGTCATCAGTTAAAGAACTTGAATCAATAGAGCATTCAAAACCTTAAAAAGTTGCCTGATTTTAAATTTTTTTTGTATTCTTTACCGTGTTTCTACGTTATTTTAATTCTGTCCATGACTTCTCATTCTTCTAGCTCTTTTTGCTTCTCTGTTCCCTGTTGTCAAAGGTTTCTTTCTCCATTCTTCTCTCCATTTCTGTGCTTCTAGGACAGTGGCTGCCTTGTGGCTATCTGGAAGGCTGTACCAATTTGAGCAGTTCTTCCTAGAGATTAAGCTGTCTTGGAGGAATTTATGCCATTTGGATATTTTTATATTTTTTTAAAAAAATCTGTTTTAGTGTTTCACCTAATTGAAAACTTATACCTGAAACAACAGAGGAAAGTTAAAATACTCAGGACACTGAACACTTTTTTTTGTTGTTGTTGCTGTTTACCCTGTTTTTCCTACGGAATGGTGACATCTGCTCCTTTTTCTTCAGTATGCCCAGCAGCAGGTGCAGCAGGTGCTAGCAGAGCTGACTGACAGCAAGAATAAACTGATCTGTGACAAAGGAAAACTTCAGGTACCTCTCAGCATCCTATTTGTCAACTCAAAAGGGAAACTCGGTTTTTATGTTCATCTAAGATAAGGTTGTTTAACTTTAGTTCTTCAGTACTTAATTTGGAGGGAAGTGTTTATTTGTGTATTGTGTCAAGCACATATATTAAGAGAGTTCTGTATCAAAATCCTCTTCGATCATGCTCATACTGCCTTTGGGTGACAAGATGCTATTGATGTAGCATCTCTACAATTTGTGATAATTAAGTTGCTTAATGTAAGAAAATAGCAGAATGGCTAGGAACCACCAGAGGGCATTAAAACAAAACATATGGGTAGAAAATTGGTTGAAAGATTAGAAACATGGAAAACTTTATAAAAACTACAATTAATAATGAGGCATGCAAACCACAGTGGTGAGCAAAAATAAACAGCATATGTAAGCTTGCTTAAGCAGAAGTTAGCTAGACAGTAAATGAGGTGCTGAAAGTAAAGCTTTTACTTCAGTGTGACCTGTGTCATAGACTTTGGGACAGAGGTGCAGATTCCTGAGTTTCTTTCAAAAACAGCACAGAACGTGTAGTGATTATTAGAGAGCAAGAAAGCTTCATTTATGCAATAGTCCTAGGTCGTACTTAGATTAAAACAAGATGAATTCTAATCTGGAATTATTTCTATGGAAGGGTAAGTTAGAAGCGATTCACTTGCTGCTTTTCCTGCTATGGGACTCAGGGAAAAGAAAACATTTGTTGTTGGCAGAGAGACATTGTCATATCACTCTGCTTCTGTGTTCCAGTTAAGATAATGCTTTTCCATTTCTGCACTAAAAGAAAGTTGAGCTATTTTGCCACATCTCTCTTCTTAAGGCTGAAGTACAGAAGCTGGAGGAAGAGCTGTAAATGCACGTTTAGATAATGTCGAGCTTTGTGTCTTGCATAGAGACCAAATACACTCAGGTGAAACAGAACTTTGAGAACTTACACCTCAGAATTAGTGTCAGACTAACTAATGCTTTGTAGCCATTAGAAATCAGATTCAACACACTTTTTCCTGAAGAACAGAGCGTATGTCTAATGCTAACTGTATCATTCTAGGCTGCAGCTGGAAGCAGAACCTGATTTTGTCAAAACAAACATGAGAACTATGGAAGCTCAGCTAACAGGGCTGGTTTTCGTGCAAATTGATTGCATGTATTCAGGCTAGAAAACACACAGTTTACAGGCTTATAAAGATAGTCCTCAGAATTCATTATTATTTTCCAGGAAGAGAACGAATAGATGCAGATAATACTTGTCTAGCTGTATTGCTGGGAGGCAGATAGTTACTCTGCTTCAGTCTGTTCACTCAGTCTTAACACACCTCTTCTCTGTACTTCTGTGTATTATCCTGGGCAGTGAAATCAAGCTTGTAGGTATAAGACTGTGAAGTGGACTCTGCTCTGTCATGAGTTTTTAAGCTGTAAGTTCAAGTAACTGCATTGAGACTTCTGTTCACAAGCAAGAATGAACTTGTAACAGTAAATGCTCTTTACAGACTCCCTTGCTTTTCAGACACCAGAGCAATCTTGTAATCATTTTGAGTTGGAAAACTAAAGAGGCAAAAGTGACAAACTGTCAATCATATCTATAATCTCAATCTAGAAACTAGACAGAAGATGTAACCATGTTTAGGACGCTTTCCTGGAACACGGGAGGTCCTATTTTTGCCTTCTGTCTCCAGAAAGCAAAATGACTCAACGTTTCTCCATCATAGATGATGGTCCATCAGTCAAAGGCAGTTGGCTATTATGTTGATGATTGGTATCCACGAGCTGAATGCTTTTGGGAGAGTGGAAACACCAATTCTGTTGGTTTGTGGATATAGAGAACTAGCTGTAGAAAGGTCTCACAGCTGGAGCAGACCAGAGGGGTGCTCAGAACCAGGGGACTCTGCTGGCTCTGTGGAGCTATGACAACGGCTGACATCACGGACTTCTAATGAAGTTCCGGTCAGCACTGCATCTTGCTGCTGCCACTTTGGATAACGTGCTGTGGAAAGTATCACAGAAGAGAACTTAAATATCTTCCTGAAGTGATGCAGACTTAGGAATAAGGTGTAGCATCCACTTCTGCTCCAGTGAATAGATGTTTTGGAGAGTGTTTTTGGTACTCGTATCTTCACCGCCTCCAAGGGCTGACTGATTTTTTGGCAGGAATGGCACCAAAAAGGAAAAAATCCCCAGCAAGGTCTTGGCAGCAGAAGTTTCCTGATCATAATACTAGGTCAGCTGCAGGCTCAAGAGAAGAAACTGTGAAATCTGATTTACGTGATTGTGCTCACTGCTCTACTTTACATCGAGTTCATTTGGAACAAAATGAACGGTCAAGGAACTCTGCGTCTGAATGTGGAGATAGTCCTAGGGTCAGCCAGAGGATTCTGTTAAGTGCTATAAAGAACATGGGAGAAAAACTGGAGAATATAATTGACATTCTCACTCCAAGAAGGTCTTTGAAAACTGGATGGTCTACTGAGACCAATGAAGGAGACACTAATGTGAGTGACGATCATGAAATGCAAGTTAAAATGATGGTTAATTTCGGTTGACTAATTGATGACAATGAAGAAATGGCTGAAAATTAACAGGGACCAAAACCTTTGGTTGTTTTTTGTTTTAAAGAGATGCAGATGAAAACTTAGGCTAAGCAACATTGCAGCCAACAACCGGTTTTGACTAAAAACCCAGCTTCATGTATCTGTGGCTCTTGCTGAAGCCTGGGTACAAAGAGTTCAGAAGCATTGGAACTCTCAGTTAAAACACCCACAAAAAAACCCCAAGAACACCACCACACGTTCGGCTTGGGCTTAGACAGGGGGTAGAACAAAGGTTATGTAATTAGAGGAAGCTATTGCCATGTTCAGAAACATTGGATACTCTTGGCACTGCTGCAAGCATGCAGGTTACTTATAACAGAATCCTTTAACAAAACTAATAGATGACTGATTTGCCTGCTCCTTTTCCTAATGATTTCTTGTACTTCAGATGGCAAACTTGCAGCACCAGCTGGACGCAGCAAAGGGTGATAACAATAAGGCGACATCCATGTTGGAGAACGTGTTAGCTTCTCATAACAAGATGCAAGCAGCTCTGGATGCGATACAAACTGAGCTGGGACACAAGGACACTGAAATAAGCAACGTCAGAAAAGAGAAGTAAGTGAAACAGATACTGTTTCTGTGGTCTTAGCAGTGGGGTTGATACAGATACAATTGAAGAGTGGCATCTTCCCCATGGTTCTGGCTAATAAGCTGTAGGACAAGTTTGAAAAGTTTCTATATCCTTTCCTGCAACACTGAAACGGTACTAGTGAACCAAGTACACCAAGTGCTTGTAGCCAACTCTGCAAGCTTGGCAGGCGTTGTGCATCTTGGGGAAAGTAGGTAAAAAACAATTTAACTTCAGTGACAGACAAAACTTAATATGGTGACTGTATTGAACCAAACTGTGAGATGGTCACCTCTTCAGAAGAGATGTGCACAAATTGACTTAACGCATGTTAATCATATGCATCCAATTTCCATTTTCAGGACCCAGACTCAACAAAAAATACAGAGGTTAGAAACAGAATTGGAAAATTGCCAAGCCAAACTGGTTGCCATGGGAAGGCAACACAGCAGCCAGGTAGAGACCATATTTTTCCATAGTAACAGCCACCACTGCATGTTTGGTGTTGAGCGAAGTGTTCTTTTTCTGAATACAGTATGGTGTGATACATTCATGTGAATCAGTGCAAAAATATTCTATCAACTTTTGGCTGTGGAGCAGGAAAATCATTATCCAAGTGTTGAAGGAGGGAAGCATCACCTCTCTAAAGAAAAATTCCTTGGCATGGGTGAAGGTTTTACAGTCTGCAGCTGGATACATAATATGAACAGAGATCTCAGAAGTTTACATAGCCTTTATTTTTTTCTTATTAGAATGGAGGGGAAAAGAGTCCAAGCAATTCCTTTCATCTCTCCTCATAATACTTAGTGTCAAAAGGATTACCTCACAACCCAAACGCACTCACTATTGGCAAAGAACAGGGTTTTTTTTCCAAGAAAGTCATGTCTATATGACAAGTTGTTCTGACCCTTCTGACTAAGCCAGTCAATGGATTGGAATTGTAAGGATTCCCATCTAGATGCCTGTGCTTAGGACACTTGTAATCAGACAGTTGGTGAACCCAGTGTTACTTCCTGTAAGTTGATACTGACTGGGAAGGAAAAAAATATTCCATTCTAAGTTTTTTCATATGGGTAAATATAAATCTGATTTGTTGTTACTGCACAGGTGGAACTACTTTGTAAGGCACTAGAAACTGCTAGAGCGGACAACAACAAACTTGTTTGTCATTTGGAAGAAGTTCTGCAGGTCAATAATAACCTGCAAAACAAGCTGATCCAAACTCAATGGGAACTGAAAAGTAAAGAAACAGAGCATCAACAGCTGATGGTCTGCAGGTAAGACCAGATTCACGATGTTACACTTGAGGAGAAACATTACTGTGCACTAACATCAGAGTTTTATGGCTTTATTCATCTATCAATATCAGCATTGACTGTATGCTGAGCCAGCAGCACAATAAAGATAGATTCATGCAGAGCTATAGAAATGGGCTCTTTCACTCGTTCCCATAATGACTGTTTGGCCTACTCTGCTGTACTGAGCAACTGCTTACCCACAGTCATTATGGCACCTCTACAACAGCTTTTTCCATGAGGATAGCAGATTTTCACTTCCACTTTGAAGTGGCGTGCAGTAGCTGTAGCAAGGAGAACACAGGATAGCTGTTTAAGTTCCCTACCCAAAACTGAACGCTAGTAAGTAAAACCTCAAACTAACTGTAGGTGCAGTCTGAATCTACTCATTATCCTTTGTCTCAACAGGCTTAGCCATTTAATTTTCTGTGGGAAATTAAGTTGTCCTATTTTTTTTTTTCCCCAAAAAGTCTATTTACCTTGTATAGCTATTTTGAACCTCCTTTTAAATAAATGGAGTATGAAATAGCAGAAGACATTCCAATCCTTGAACAGTAGCGGTGCAGAGAGGTATCCAAGGCAAAAGTATTTACAATGGAATTGTCTTTCCTTATCTTGTATTTAAAAAATAAAGCATATTAAATATAAATGTGAATTCTTGATTTGTTTCTTCTTTTTAAAGGGAACAGTTAATGGAAAAAGTCAAGACTGAGGAAAAGATGTATGCTGAACGCTTAAAGTCTTTGAAGAAGCAGTTTCAAACTGAGCAAGAGGCTTCCAGGAAAGCTGCCTGTCAAGAATCTGTTGAGGTTAGAAGAGATAGAATTAGAAGATTTCAGTGAATGATTTCCAGAAGAGTTCTGTTTTACAATTTTCCAACAGAACAAGAGCAGCTCATGACAAATACTTGTCTCCTTTTCCATTCATCATGGAGTTGTCCATCACATGTATATAACAAACAGAATTGTATCATGTGGTGGACAGACATTTTAGTGGCCATGCATATCTGTGCTCTCTTAACTTTTTCAAGTACCACTCTATATCCCTCCACACTATATACCTTATTGTACATAAGATCTAGACATTGATATTGGTCATTCAGTGACTTCAGGGGGATAATCTGGAGTAGTATAGCAATCTTCAGGGATAAAATACTGGTTTAGAAGTCTGCTTTGTTTCTTGGGGGCTGGATCATAGGATCATAAGGCTCAGCATAAAATTACTATTACTCAGATCCCATCATTCACTTTTTTCCCTTTGTTAGAAGGGTATTAAAGTCAAAACACCAGGTGCTGTAGCATACTTCAGATACAGCAAATCAATTGGGTGTGCTCGTTAATTGTTGCATAGAATGAACTAACTCTTACAGTTAATGTGAACTCACTTTTTCCTCTTTCCCCTAGGTAAAGAAATCCCTTGAAGAATCCTCCTCCAAATTGGCTGAAGTTTCCCATGCTAACAGGGAGCTGCAGCAGAAAGTTACAGAGCTGAAAAAGTCTTTGCCCAGTTACACGGAAAAGCTAAAAAGCGAAAAAGCTCAAGTTAGACAATGCCTGGCCTGTAAAGCTAACACAGAAAGGGTAAAGGTATGCACACATTTGTCAATAAAGACAGATGTCCTAGTTGAGAAATCCTCCTTTTTTCTCCCACTGAGGACTGCTGTTGATCCTTTGTGGTGGAGCTAGACTTGAAAAGAAAACTAACTCTGGACTCAAATTCTGAACAGAAGATGAATGGATCAATAACAGCTACAGTGATTGTGTGGCTTCTCCTGTTGTCCCTCCCGCCCATATTAAATATTAGATTTTTACAGTAGCATTTGTCATCTTTATAATTTTGTAGATATAGCCTATTTAATTATTGATTGGGCCAGATGTTGCTTGTGTAGCGATTAGTCCCTTTCCATCCTTTATAGCCATAGAAATTACAGTTCAACTGGAACCTGATCCCAAATGAGGATCTAGACTCCTTTGCAACTCTGCCACCTGCTTGTTCTTGTTCCCTTTTCCCCGGTGGGGCATGGGTTCTCTTAACTTCAGTCTCATAGGGCAAGAAATAAGGACACAATGTGCAGAAATAGCTCCCATGTAACAGCCAGTGAGCCTGAAAAATTCCTGAAGTTTTGTTTCTCTTAACGATTTCCAGGAGACTGAATCTGAACTGAGGAAAATGGAAGCAATAAAAGAGGAGTATCAGAAGAAGAATTATGAACAAGTGAGTTTGCGTGACCAGTTTCCTGAAGAGACTGAGCTGCTAAGGTGTTTTTGGAATTTCATTCTTGTGTTGTCTTCAGTCACAGGACATCCTGAAACTTGTGTCAGCGTTGAAGAGTGTGCAGAGCGAGATGGAAGTGTTGAAAAACCAACATGAAGTGCAAGTGCAGAACAGGCAGCTGGAGACCCAGCTGGAAGCGGAGAGAAGGCAAAGGCAGCAGCTGGAAAACGAATGTCAGGTAAAGTGCTAACAGCATGACAAAGTGGTGAGGCACCCGTGGAAGCATTTTTGTGCAAAATCTAGGGGGTTGTAGAAGAGGTAGTAGAAAGACTTTATGAACTCAGTCAAAAGATACTCCTATAAATCTTACTCTGTCTGCTCCAGAAAGCCCGAGTAAAAACTTAACATACATTCACTATATGTCTAACTTTAGAGAGAGACAGGTTGTGGTTGTTTTTTTTTTAAATTACAGAACTCTAAGCTATTTACAATAAAGATTGGAGAGTCCTTCTGTTACATTGCAATTTTTTATTTGTGCCATGAAAAAACTGTATAGAAGTTAATTTCTTTTTCTACCTAGAAACTGGAAAAAACAGTCAAATATCTAAAGAAATATAAGGAGGAGACAGAAAAGAAATTGAAGGAAGCCAGCATAGAGTCAGAACAGGTGAGACTAGTCAGCATTACAATAATAATTCATTGAATGTAACAAGATAGTATTTCAGCACATGCACCAAGTAACCCTTTCAATCTCAGGTCTAGGTCTCTGGGGAAGACTGAGGTGCATCCTTGGCCTTTTCAACTGAGTGACACTTATCAGAACATTTAAAAAAAAAAAAAGTTTTTATCTTTTCTGTGAATCACTTCAATTTACTGGGACTTTTAAGAAGAGCTTTTGTCCCCCACAGCCTATTGTTTTTATCAGGCTCAGCATAACTATGTTAACCAACCAAAAGTGTTGTGGCCAAGTAGATTGTCCCCCCTGAGCTGCTCTTGTGTCACTCTACGTGACATCATGCAAAACCACATTTCCCACCCACCCTCCTGCCCCAAGAAGTTATTTGTTCTTGCATCACCTCATCCTTGCACCACTGTACCACAATATCCAAATAGGTTGCATGGATTACTGTAGTAGTTTGGGGTGAAAATCTAGGGGGTTAGATGTTTTATAGGGTATTAACCTGCATAAAGTAAAATAAAAAAGTAATAGAGGTGCCCCAGCCTGAGGTCTTACATGCTGCTTACCAGTCCGAGTACTGTTCTGTGATTAGAAAGAGACCTTAATAGCAAGAGAGTATTTTTCTACAGCATTCTTCAGGCAGAGTTAGTCTTCTGTCATCTTTTTCAAGAGTTCGTGGTACTCTGCATCCATTTTTTACTCCCCTTCTTCCCAACGCCTCTGTATTTTACACTGTGTTGGAGACCTATGTTGACTTCATTACGTTCTAAGCGAGGGGCAACTCTCCGATACATCCTTTTCACTGCACTGGAAGGGGGCATCGTGGAGAGCTCCTACCCCTACGGACAGGAAAAGGCTGAGTTGTATTCTGTTCTGCCCCTTCTTGCACAGAGCTCAAGAACTGGAACACCACATGCATTAACTGTTATCTCAGCCGTTCTCATTACACTGTTTTCCCTAGATCACAACTAGCCTAGAAGAAGCTCAGCGTTGGTTCAAGTCTAAGTTTGACAGCCTGAAGGTAGAAGTTGTGAAAAACCACCAGCCAAAGAACCCTGAAGAGCTCCAAAAAGGAGATAAAGAAAGCAAGCACATTCATTTCAAAGGGGGAAGCAAAGAAAATATGTGGGAGAAGTATTTGGTAACTCATTATCAGTCAGAATTTCAGTTTCCTAAACTTTCTTTTGTAGTTCCATACACAGGGGTAGAAAACAGACGCCTCTTCTAGTTTAGTTTGTTTTCTCCTCTTTTGCCACAGGACATATTTAAACATCAGAGTATTACAGGTACAAGATAGCTTCAAGGAACTGTTTCTCTTAGAAAAGTTTTGTTGCACATACTTCATGTTTTGTTGATGCTCATTAACCAAATACTTGCCTGAAAGCTAACAACTAGTATATTTTCTTCCCTGCATTCACTTCTGTTTCAGTGGTTCTCCATCCCCTCCTTTTAGAGATACCCTTTCAGAAGCTGTGCTTACCTTGTTTGTGTAGATTCATCAGCCTTCTCCGTAATTGATAGTTCTTATGCAGCTGTGTAATTAGCTTTTTAGAGATGTATGTATTAAACTTCTAAAACTTTAATCTCTTCTTTAGTAATGGCAAAGATTCCCCAGTCATCAGCTTCATAAAACTTTTCATCTCTTCCCAGCAGAAAAAGCCAGAAGAGCTTCCCGCGCACACCTCCCGGGACAGCAGGGCAAGGACCCAACACCTCCCAGCTGACCAGCAGGGAGGCCCACGTGAGCTGGGCAGGAAATGAGCTCACTCGACTGGGTGATTCCCAGCCCAGGGAGAGCATCACCTGCTGCCTGCAGACTCCCTGCTAGCACCCAGCTGCTGGAAGAATCGGGAACTTCACTTGATCTGACATAGATCTGTCTGTGTCAGTGTCACTGCGAAGGCCTTGCAAATAAGTAGTGCTCACAGGACATCCATATATAGGGGACGTAGGAATGGTTGTTTAAATTATAAACTCCGATTTGAATTAACTCATACCTCTCACCTTGTCTTTTTGACTCAGGTGCTTTGCATTGTGAGGCTGAAATTAGCAAAACTACTATTTATAGCAAAACGGTTATTCTTTAATTATCATTACTGTAAACTATATGCTGTTGATATGCTACATCTTTGCTTTCATCCCTTTTCTTTTACCAGCCTTAGACTAAGGCCTGGCAGGTGCTATCAAAACAGATCTCCAGCTGGTTTGCAGAGGGTTCAGGTGAATTGCTGAAAACCGAGTCATGTGTCTGTGGCTGGATGCTGACGTGACTGGGACAGGGAGGAACTGGCAGGACTGGCTGCTTCTAACGTAGGTGATATCTGGGTCATGAGAGAACATAAGCCTTGGGCTATTTTAGGAGCATATAAGGAATGCATTAGGTGTGTGATGTTAAACCACACATCATCTTACCTTCATAAGAATTAGTGGAATTAGTTCAACCTGTCCTACTGTGGAACAACACACTGGGGAATGAGTAGTTGAAGCAGGTGACTTATGTCATATGTTGAAGATGATTATAACATGGACAGTTTTCATGGTTGTTCAACTAAGGATCAGTTCATCTTCATCCTGGCTCACTCTTCCACATGGTTTCAATACAACCTAGCTTCAGTACAGGTGGTGTTGCACTTGGGTCTGCTTCAGCAGAGCTGTTTGCAAACTCCTCTGTGATCAGTGGTACTGTTGATTTCTATGGGATCTATTCATGTTATTTGTAATGCTTGTTTGGTGGGGAGGGAAGTCTTGCATCCCTCAGGAGCCTAGGAGTAGCCGGAGGATGTGCTGGAATTAGTTCGTTCTGCTCCTTCAGAAATTTGATCCTAAACTACAACTTACAATAGGACTCTGGATTAATTCCTGGTGACCTGAGCCTCTCCTCCTTGAAGCAAACAGCTCTTCTATGGAACAAGGGGTGGCTGTGCATGCTATTAAAGCTAATGCACAGCTAAGCTTTATTAAATCATGCTGCTTAAAAGCAGGCCTGTGCAACATGTCTTTAGATTCATCCCAGTCAAGCTGGTTCCTTCAGAAATCAATTGGCATCTATTCCACACCTGCTCCCTAAAGCTGCTGAGGTGGCTTAGCATAAGCTGTGCCTCTCTACCACCACAGTGCCCTCAGGCAAACAGCCATCAAAACTGTAATCTAGTTTTGCTTGCTGTGAATTCAAACTGTAATCACAGCTGAGAAACAGTCCTCTCAAGTGGCACTTGCCATTTAACACTTTTGTTTATGTTGAATGCTTAAGTGGGCTGCCTAACAAGGGACAAATGATTGTGACCTCTGCCTGCGCAAAAGGACAAAGCATAGGGCAGCTGTGTTTGTGTGAAGTGCAGGTCGGTAGGGGAACAGCACCAACCACCCCTTTGCAGGAGTTTTTACCAACATATGGTACACCTCAAGGGCTGGTTCTTCACCCCTCCCTTATCCCAGAATCCCCTGCTCTCTCCAGGGCCATGCACCTGCAGTTAGTTTGTATACTGAAATGCAAAGTCTGATTATATAGCTGCGGCCATTAAATTTGGTACAAGTACACAACAGACAAGAACATGTTATTTTCTTTAAACACAGTAATTTCAATAAAGGTGTAGTAATCTAACACAGCTGCTACCTGCAGGATCAATAATTGAGGTCTACAGTGCCAGCCTTTCCCCTGGCTTGGTAGCTGCTAAGCCTCTCTTAGTTGTAGTAACATTTGCAGTATTTAAAAATAAATTTTCTAAGCAGCAAAAAGGTTGGTTGCTTTATTTCCTGTCAAGCTGTGGCCTTCAGCAAATGTGGATAGCAAACAGCTTTCTACACTTGTCAATGCTGGTATCGGGTAAGCACAACTGAAAAGGTATGATTCAGTTAACCAGTAGATGCTTTTATGAGCAGTCTTTTAAGTATGCCTTGAGTTAGTGTTTTATAAAAGTAGCTCTTCAGCTATAACCAGCTAACAAAATTATCGTGGTTAAACCAAGTAGTTTGATATGTCATGTGTTTTACTGAAACTTATTTATTCTCTTAGTAAGGCTTGAGGAATATTCCCAACATGCTGACAGGTGAGGCTGGCATCGATTTTAGTATTCTTTCCCTCATAGTCTCTTGTTCTCAGCGATTTATGAAAGCTTTCCCAAAATTTCATGGCTGGATTTCAAGCTTTTCCTGACTCGCTGTTTGTTCCCACACATTCCAAGGTCAGGTTGGAGGAGGCTCTGAGCTACCTGATCTAGTTGAAGATGTTCCTGCTCATTGAAAGGGAAGGTGGACTAGATCACCTTTAAAGGTCCCTTCCAACCCAAAGTATTCTGATTTTACGTTTCAGTAGAATAGTCCTTACAGTGAAGGATAATTATGAAAGGTGCTGAGTTAATCTCCCTCAGTCTTACTTTCTTGTGAGCATACTTAAAACAAGCGACAGCCACGTAAGCCATATAGCGCATGCCAAAATAAATCCCATACACATGCTCATACCCCAAGAAATATCTGTGTTTCAAACTCAATCCCCTGTGTACCCTCACATAAAATACAATGATGAAATGTGCAGTACATGTTCACAACTTCATCGTTTGAAAAAGAATTCCAAAGTAAAGGCACTTTATTAGCAATATTGCAAGTGAAATGTGGTTTAAAACTTACCTGATTATTGGACAGTACAGCTGTGGCTACATACTAAAAACCTGAATTATCATATGTATTTTTTTTGTACGCAGCTCATGTTCTGTGCTTTGCTTTTCCTTAAGCAGGTCAGTTCACATGGGCTGTGCATGTTTAAATTTCTTTTTATTGGGGATCTTACATTGCTACAGCGCCTATGTTGTCTCCTGCTTTGTCTGAAGTCTTGTCTAGTCTAATTTGTTACTGCTGCACCATTACAATATAACATATCTATCATATTGTGTGAAAGAGAAATCTAAGTAAAAGACAATTTATCTCATAACCATGAATGCAATTGGATATAGCTAAGGAAAAAAAATCTATCTTCATATATAGTTTCATTCCACAAGCATTTGAGAAAGCTCTAGATAATTGGCATTGAGACAAGTAGTACCTCTTCCTTCCAGATGCTCAAAATTGTTTAGAACATCCTTTCAGAACACTATTTGCTAGCAGTATGAATCTTCCAGTCCATATTGACTGGGTTTAATTAAATGCAAGTTTCTGTTATTTGGTGCTTGAAAACAATCTAGAAAGCAGTTTAAAAGTCATCAACTTTCAGACTGTATTTTTCCTTTCTATTTGTATGCTTGCTAAGAGTCACACCTCTTGGATTTAAAAACTACTTCAGAATTCTAGCAGCAGTAGGCATCAGAAATAAATGAAGTAATAGTAATGCCTTAATGTTGGTCAATTTTTAAGACAATTCTTAAAAAAAACCAAATCATAACCTTCCTCTATGTCAAGTCTATTTAAAAAAATGTACAAGCGATAGGATACTGAGTATTTCAGTCTCAGTTTTGGAAAAGAGTAATACAAAGGGAATGTGTGCACTGGATCTCTGCCTTCTGTTTTCTAAGCTCTAGTTCAGTGCTGAGGGCTGTATTTCCTGGAACATGAGCATTCACTGCAAGAAGAAAAAGAATCAATGGGGTTACAAGATGCAAAAGGCCAATAAAGAATAAGGGCAGCTTCAAGGGAAGAATTTTTACCCCAAGACGATGCAACAATACTATGCTTGTACATATGTTGTGAGTCAGCTCCAGGGCACACAGCAAACAGTTGACTATCATGTCAAAACCACTGCTGAGGTATCACAAAGAATGAGAAAAGAAATGGAGGTAAGGGAGGCATTCTCTCCCTTCTTCTACAGCTGATGACTACCCCAGGCTAACATAACTAAAGTGGTTATTTAATTTATAGTTCTGCAAACTTGGCATGGGGCTTGTATTTAGGCAGTGCTGCCAAGTACTATTTCCAAGTAAAACAGGCTGTACTTTTCCGAACTGGTGAGACTTTCTTGAGTGTTTGTCTCACCTTTGTGTTCTCACTATGGCCCAGCATATCTCTCGTTAAGTGGACATGCAATATAGTGTAAATTAATATTGAATTTGAGAGAAAATTGCCTTACCTTTAAAATTAGTCTTGGCAATTCCCCAAGACTTGTTTCTTAATCATTGATTGCAATTGTCTGAAGTAATTACAGAACGCAAATACATATAAAAGTGGGCTGAAAGCAAATAGCAGTAGTTAGCTGTGATACGGTAAGTAACAAGACTGGTTGGGAGGCAACAGCACAGTGTGCTTTCTATTCAGCAAACTACCTTGCTGAAAAATACTTTTTGGGCTTATTGTCCTCTAGCACATAATATATATCCATTTCTATATATACCTACAACTATATACTCTTTTTATTTAGGATAAAGCATTGCATCCTGCTTCTCTTGCTGGGGTGGAAGCAGCATGCTTCCACCAGCCTATGCCACTGTTCAACTGTCAGAAATAATTAAAAACCCAGATCATTTGCAACGTATGTTAGATAATAAGCTCTATGATATTATTATAGTAATTTCTGCTATAAGCTACTCAGTAGGATATATGGTGAGAATAAGTAAACATTATCATTAACTTCAGAATCTTTATTAACAAATTCAGAAGAAGAACAAAGGTCACAATGATTTCAGTAAAACAGAAATCAATCACCTTCAAATAGAACAGCTGCTGGGAATATAAACTCCCAGAAAATTCTGAATACTTAGGAACCTGAAATACTGAGTTCTCCATCCTCTAGGGATTAGTATGAGACAATTTCTTCTATATTATACTAATTTAAAAAGCACATTAAAAAACCCTCATCACCAGTGACTATGGCTCTTGAACGACCTCACTGGTAACTAGTTGTAATATTGCACCTTGTAGATCTTCCCTAAAAATCACCAACAAACCACACTGGGCTTCAGTTGTCACCATTTGATCCTATACACAAGACTGACTACCAGATTACAGAGCAATGTATCAAAGGAGAAGAGCTAATAACAGACACACTTGAGCATGTCAGCGTTGTACTCGGAACAGACAGTTTCCGTCCATACGTGATGCAGTTCAAATGTCAGAAGTAGAAAAAGTCCACAAAGCTATACATGGCACAAGCTCTGTCTCTGACCAGTTATAGAAGAAGTTGTACATAAAAGCAGTTTTCCCAGCACTGCATAATGCAGAGGTTAATACAAAGAGTATCAACTCCACCTGCCACAAACCTCCTCATACAACGGCGTAGGTATACAGCATCTTTTGAGCCATTCTAGTATTTCCACTGCTCTGATAAATAAGCGACAAGTTAAAGGCAGTATCTCTTCTCAAGTCTGTCTGATCAGTTTCTATTCCCTGTAAAAATAATGATTAAAAAAAGTTATCTATATGCAAATATAGTATAAAACTTGAAACACGAGTAGCAATTGCAGTGGAATCAAATCACACATTCATGGTTTATATAGACTTCCAGCTGTACAGAAACAAAAGTAGTAGTATTCCTTGTGCCCTCCCTCTAACGAATTTCCACATGTTGTTAATCACCAAAGAGTTATATAATTACATCCTCAAAAGATTAGCTGTAAATTAGATAGCCAGCTCATAAAACAGTAAAGTACTATTGCCTTTGTGTGCAAATTATTTGCTTCTACAGTCAGAACGTGAATGCTGCCTGTACCTTTTACATGGTCACAAGATCGATGCTTTGAACTCCCAGGACTGACCAACACCCATGTTTCTTACTTTCCCAACCCTTCCTGTTTTCTAAATGCACTTGTAAGTTTTCTCCCAACCCACACCAAAGCTAGGCAAAAACTTTCTCTCAGACCAGACTTGTAAATGCACGACACATCAATTAGGATGAGCTAATACAGATCAGTTAGAGCAAAGCCATGGTTCACATGCATTTACACATTTTTAATACCAGTTGATATTGCTCCAGCATGCTGGTTTATAGCATGGGTTAATACATAGAACTTCCAGTTATAACTTATTGTATGTAATATACGTAAAGTTCAGCTACTTATTCAGGTGAAGTTGTTTAGCAACCTTTTTTGCTGCTACTTCAGCCTATTGGTAAATCCTTCAAAATTCATATACATTTGAAATTGTGACAATTAGACTTGAGCTTCCAATGACAAGGAATTACAATACAAATTAAAGGAAACTCAACTACACAGATTTTTATATACCTATTTGAACTATGGCTGAGAAATTATTGACATTGACCTGACTTTATTCTCTGTATCTAACTTCCAAAGATACAGTACCTCTAAGGTGAGAGGGGGAAGTTCAAGTACTTTTTGGTAATAGTGGATTGCCAGGTGCAGTAATCCCAGCTGGTGAAGGCCACGGCCAAGGTTGTAAAAAGACTCTTGACATGGTCCACGCAGGTCCAAGTACCGGTGAAGGAAGGAGAATCCCTGTACGCAACACATATTATGCACATTTGTGAACGTTCCCTTTAAGAAGATGGCTGTAAAACATGCTGGAGAGCAGGTGTTTAAATATACCTATTTCAACTTTTGATCTATGCTTCCCCCCAAAACCCTTCAATGCAAGTTGAAGGCAAAAAATAAGTCACGTTTGATTGCTGAGACCATAAAAAGTGTGCTCTGTCAGTCTCACTGCCATTGATAACAATAAGTAGAACTTTTTAATAAATTGAACACAGTTATTTAGTATGGTGACTTATGGCACTAGCTCGTTAAATATATCAGAATGTATGTATGTGTTTATGTAAATACACACAGGTAAGACTGGTTCATATTCAGAAGAGCTGATCACCTTAAAGAACGTGCAGCCAAAGGACAGGCTACAGCAAGATCTTATTTTTTCTTTAAAAAGTCTTTAAAAGATAACCCTCCCCTGCTTTTCTTTTTTTTATTAAAGAGGAAAAAAAACCCAGACCTTCCTTCCCTTTCCTTCACTCTTTGCCTTGGACAGCGGCACGAAATGGTTTAATTCCACAACTTTTCAGAATTTGGCAAAATTCTCAACTCCATGAAGTACATATCAAATTATGATTTTTGGACTGCAAGCATATTCTTTTCTTGATCTTGTGCTCCATATAAATGTTTATTCCAATATCAGTTATTAAGGAAATGATCAGTATATAATTTTGTACGGTGGCCAAAAATAAACATCACTGCATAAGGGCATGAAAAATCCATATATCCTAAGCAGTAGGCGAGAGTTCACGTCCCTCTTGAAGCTAGGAGACACTTTACCGCCAAGTCTCCAGCAGAATTTGAAAGGAAACTCATACCCAGCAATTCCAGTGCTACCCTTTAAAAAATTTAAAGTCGAAGCACTCTGTGTTATACTTTCTTATTTTGCTTTTAGTTTAACATTAAAATATATGCTTATATATTTAAGTTACGTGACTAGCAGAATCCCAGGTGTACATAATTTCACTGCCAACCTTTGGCCAAATACCCGCTCCTCCTATGTGGCACACTGCGGTTCAGACAGAGGAGGAGGACCCAACAGGGACTATGTGCCTATTCAGGTGCTGACGTCCCAGAAGATGGAAACCAGGTCAATGCATAAAGTGACAGTGACCAGGCACCGGTGGAACAAACTAGTCTCATTTACACACTAACATGCTGTAAAGCAAGGCAAGTGATTTGTTTCGCATCCGTAGGATGTCACTGCCCACCAGCTTGGTATGTTATGGACTCTTCATGACTCCAGGTCTGTATGATGCTATAATGATGAATGGCATTAGACCAGAGCTACCTC